>NC_137982.1:43147074-43329574 GCF_963924665.1 Micromys minutus | reverse complement strand
AGGCTGGGGACCTGGAGCTCTCTCCCTCTGTCTCCCACCTCTTTCCCTGTCCCTCCCTCCCTCCTTCCCTCTCTCTGTCTCTCCTTCCTTCCCTCCCTCCCTCTCTCTCTGTCTCTGTCTCTCTCTGTCTCTGTCTCTCTCTCCTTCCTTCCCTCCCTCTCTCTCCCACCTCTCTCCCTGTCTCTCCCTCCCTCCCTCCCTCTCTCTGTCTCTGTCCCTCCCTCCCTCTCTCTCTGTCCCCCCCCCCCGTTTCTCTGTATCTCTCTCTGATTAGTTCTATGTGCATCACTCTTTCATCAAGTATCACTTGAATGCATGTGATACCAGTCACTTGCATCAGTTAACTTAGGGAAAGCTTCCTGGGTAACAGGAGGCAGAAAAGCCCTGGAAAAAGATACGAATGCGCGCGCACGCACACACACACACACACACACACACACACACACACAAATACACACAGATACATACACACACAAACACACACGCATGCACAAACACACACACAGACACATACATACATGCTCACAAAGACACACACAATGTCCTCATTCTTACACAAAAAAATTGTGGAACAGGAGGCCTCTCCCCATCGCAGAGAAAACCCTACTCCACAGGCTTGGTTCAGAACGTGTCCGTTGTCTACAAGAGTAATGCAGGCTGTTGGACCCCATGATCCTTAACCCTGAATAAATGGCTTAAAAGATGGGCATCTCTTCCTCTGCCTTCGCTTCCTGCAGCCCCCACATTTCTCTACACCAGGAGAAGCTCCCCTGAGCCCTGCTCAGTGTTCAGCACCATCTTGGGGAGTATTATCAATGGATGAGTGAGATTCCAACAATTTACTTCCTTAAGCAGCAGAAATCCCAGCTCTTCTCGGGAGCCTGAGCACTGAGTCAGAAAGAATCCTGATGCATTAGTCCTTCCCCAGCCCTGGGCATGGATTCACCAAGACACTGGGTTCCCCAGCAGCAGAGACTTGGACAGGCAAAAGACCTTTCCCAACTTTAATAGACTCCTGTCTGCAGACTTTGCTCCCTGGATAGGGTGGTCTATGAACAGCTCTCTAGTCTCTTCCCTGGGCCCCTCAGGCTCATCTGGCCCAGTTCTACAAGCTCAAGGCAGAGGACAGAGGACAGTATCTAATCACCATGTGCTCTGTGTCCTACCTCGGCTAGAAATCCCACTGTCAGTATCAGATACCATCTTTGAGAAGTGCCTCAGGTTTGCGGTCATGTTTATGCTCGGCCAACATATTTCTTTGTTTTTCTTTCTCTATAATAAAAGTAAAATACCTTTTCCCCAGTAGATTTCATCATATGCATGTGTCAGGAAATTAAGGGTCTTCCCTAGTCACCATCAGGACAGAATTACATTCCCTTTCATTACTGGGAAGTTTTATCCTCTCTTTCTCTCTGACTTCATGTCTGGCTCCATTCTAGACACAGAGTTGCTACTCAAGAAGTAGCCGTTGGTCCAAAGGACAGATGGACTGCCAGGTAGACAGACAGAACCATGTTTGTATTGTTGTCCTCCAGGTGCCTTCTCATCGTGGTATAGAATCCTCACAATGAGTTCTGGCATGTATTTAGGGCCTGTAAATCAAAGAACGCATCTCCTGAGATATCTGGCATTCAAACAATACAATGCAGTGATGAAGACCCTGGTGCTTGCTTTTTGGTTTTCCTAAGAGCAGGAGGAAATTCTGGCCACCTGGAGATGGCTGAGCCTCCTCAATAAATGACTGAATGAGTTTGGTACCAGCACAGCTGAGTTCTGTCAGGCTTCTTGCCTTCCACCTGTGCACAGTTTGGAGTCTGTACAGAAGTTCAGATGCCTCCTCTGGAGTTCATAAAAAAAATCAGAGGTTTCTCTCCTTTGTCACGAGTCCGTGAGGATTCTGTGGAGTCTTTTAAAACTAAATTCCCACATTACTGTCTTAATTTTTGAGGGAGAGGTGGGGAGCAACCAGAGTACTTACCAGACAGTGAAAACATTGCAGGACACTGTAAGAAATCAAAATTAACTTCATTTCTATGGGGCAGATGCTATCCTGCTGCTCCAGAAGTGATGCCCTGGATGAAATACCTACATCACCCAATGCAATGGTAAAAAAGACAATTAACACATGTGGATGACCTGCTGTTCAAACAGAACAGCAATCGGTGAGGAATGCTTGGAGTGTTGATGTCCCCTGTTCCAGGTACTTATCTACAGCACCAAGTGTGGAGACAGAGCCTTTACTCTGGTCCATAAGAACTCATCAGAAAGAAAGATGGATGAACACAGGCAGTCAAGGTTCTCAATCTTATTTCCATGCCAGAAGAGCAGTTAATTAAAATCCAACCCCAAACACCAGGCCCTACCCATCTGGATCTCTGGGTTAGCATTGGGTTAGCCCATTCTAGCCAGAGGGGCACACAGCTACAACTACATCACTCTATAGTTTTCTTGACAGCGGCCAGCCTGCCTCCCTCACCAGGTTGATGCTGCTTCCTTCCCAAGCTCCACATTTGCTCCAGCTCATTGAATCCTGGCTCTGCCACCAAATCACTGTGCTTTGGTGGAAGTTATTGCCCTTCTTTGGGTCCCTGTGGCCTCATCTATTAAGCTTGGGTAATAATTTATATCTCATGGTGTTAGTATTAACTCCTTTCCATTTCACTGAGGGTCAGAAGTAACAGGCCTAAGATTTGCCATTTGAAAAACAACACATTTATAACTAGTCACTTTGTTCACAAGCTCATCTATTGATCTCAATTTGAACATTTAGTTAATAGAAAAGACTTCAGGCACAACAGGGGTTCCTCAAAGACATTCTTCACAGGGTGGCCGATTTTAAGGAGTCTCCAAGCACTTTGGATGGCAGACAATTAGCCTGCCTTTCGTCTGAGAAATCAGACTAACCACTGGCATTGCTTGGCTAATGGAGTCTTTTGTGAACTCTCTCCCTAAATAGGAAATCATTAACTCTCTACAATGTCTCAATCTCATTTTTCTGTGGATTCCTAATATTTCTAAATAAGTGTTGGCCCTCTGGGCTTTTTCAGTCAAAAAACCCAAATCAAACTAAACTCCTCTGTGAGAAGGGGAGCAATATGGGAAGGAACTTGTAGAGTCCGTTTGGAATGGTTACAAAGACAGGGTTCATCTTGCTATGGAGCAAACTTAGTGAGACAGAACATGAGGTGATGTGTTAGCCCATCTAGGAGGAAGTACCTTGTTGAGCTATTTCAATGGTAAATGGTGGCCACTGCCTGTCCCCCAAGTTGAATGTACACTTAGAGACAGGGTCAGACAGAGTCAAATCCTCAGTGACTAGGAAAAGAAGCCAAAGAAGACTTGACAGAAGGCAAGAGGCTGAGGAGGCAAGCGTGATTTGAGACACAAGGCACTTCAGTCATAGCTGTTTCCTTCCATTTCTGTACACCAAGTAGCAGTCATTGAGGGATATGGAGCCTTAGAGCTCCCAGATCACACACTAACGACGAGATAGCTCTCAACAAGTGTACACTGCCTACAACAGCTGCTGCCTCTCCCTGCCGATCACAAGGGAGTGAGTCCCAGCTTCCATGCAAAGCCATTCCAGTGGTTAATGGCTCTTAAGTTTAAGGAAGCTCGTCCTTAAATTTAACCAATTCTCTCTTTGCAAGACTCATCAACTCCCATTCTGCTCTCTGTGGGGATGGCAAAACAAGTTGGTGCACAATTTCAAACCTTTCGCTGCTAGCAGAATGATTTGAGTAATATGTTCATCTCACCTCATCTAATTGAGAAATGTCAGCAGCCTAAAAAAACCTCTTCAAAGAGAGTGAGTCTGCACCAACTGTACTTCTCTATCATTATCAACCAATGGTGAGGGCCATTGGCATTGTGACCAGCATCATTCATTCTTGTCACACTTGCTTCCATTTGGAAAGTGAAGGCCTCAGGGTCAGAGAGCAGGGTAACCGGACCATATCCACACAAACTCTGTTCTTGGTTCAGCTCCTTCCAGCATTGGCGATCCCTTCCCTACCCAACCCCTGAAGTGAAAATTTCTGGTTTCTTTGAAGACTCGGTGTGTGTTGTGACTTTTTTTCTGGAAGCTGCCTGAGAAAAGGGCATGGGATGTTTTGCTGGATCAGATGCTTGTGAGAGAACACGGGCTGTTTGGAAAGGGTATAACTATAACTTGACAGTCAGTGGATGGCACTGTGTGGTATTGGTACGCCTTGCTGCCCTTTGCTAACACTAGTCTTCATGGATGGCACTGTATGGCAGTGGTTTGGCTTGCCACTCTTTGTTGGTCATCATTTGTCGTGACTTCATAGGTGGTGTTCTGGCAGCTTCTTGCCAGTTCTGCAGACCCAGGCTGATTGGCAGAGTCTCATGGTTTCTTCTGGTTGGAACTACCATGGCTGATTTGTGAATGGTGTTTGCAATGGATTGTGCTATCACTGCTGACTGTGAACTGAACTGCTGATAGCCTGATGGTGTAGATTAGATTCACTCCAAAGAACTATTTCTAAACTGGTCCACATTCTCCTTTGCCCTATTAACCTTTCCCTTTTCCACTACCTCTGATGTGGTGGGTTAAAGTGCTTAAGTACACTTATTAAAGAAGGTTTTGAAAAATATAAGCCTACAAACCCCTACTCTTCTTGTTTGTGGATATCAGTACTTAGAGAACTCCCTCAAGATCACTCCTGGATATGAGCCTATTCTCTAAGTTATCTACATTTCTATTGTTGATTTTATCCATTTTCTCCTCTCACCCTGTATGCTTTGGGGACTCCCTGTATATTCCCCTCCTGGCTTTTAACAGCCATGCATCATACTTAGCACACATGTACTCTTCTCTCTCTCTTATGATGAGTACCGAGTGAACATCCCAGAGAATGTGTAGAACGTGTCTCCGAAGTACATCCCTACACTCAGGTGGAAATGGCGCTGATGTGACACACTAGTGTCTCAACCCCAAAACCCAACATAAACTCTAAAATCCTGAAAGGACTGTAAAGTTTTGTAAACTCTGAAATCCCCCAGATGTCTTGAAAGATCCAAATCCTAGATGTGGAGCTCCTGGAAGCCCAACCCCTCCACCCTCAATGGCTGCTTGCCCAAATGGCAACATCAGAGAAGCAAAGAACCAGATGACATGTGACACATCAATGCTGAAAATTTCCACTGATAAATGGATCATTTGTTGACCCCTAGATGCTGGCCAGCAGAACCCTAGGACCTCTTAATGAATCCGAGCAGCATTTGCTGGGAACAGCCAGTGACCTTACAGGCTGGTTCAGAATATTTCTGTGCATCGCCGAACTAAAGAACTTTCAGACAAGCTCGTGCTAATCTGATTCCTGTACTGTTGGCACCAAACCTACACGGGGGCGCTGTGGGATGGGGTGCCACACCCTCCCCCAACAACAGAGCCTATACCAACTCAAAAGAAACCTTAAAGAAGAAACTACTCGAAGAAAAAGAATGCATTTTTGGAGGAGAGCTATGACCTAGAAGACTTCAAACTACAGCTACTGGTTATGGCTCGCAAGGTCGAGCTCTGTCCAAAGGCAGCTTCACTGTCCCTGTGATGTTCTGTCCTCATCAAATAGCTCATTCTTGTGCCTTCCGTCATAGAATTGTCATCATTTTAATTAAAAAATTTATATTTTAATTTTATTTTATATTTTAAATTATTTTTTTCTTTTTTACATTTTAATAATTTAAAAATAACTATGTTTTTTATCTTTAAATTCTTAGGATACTGGATGTGTAAATTAGAGAGTTCTAATTTATGTTTTCTCCCCACCCTTCTTCAGAATTGAATATACAGAAGTACCTTACCATGTGTGTGCACATGAAAATGCTGGACCTGTCTGGGACTGTTAGCTCATTGGTAGGGTACTAACCTAGCTTGCCAAAGGCTTTGGAACACTAAAAACACTTCAACAATGAAAATTTTTCCCTTTTTTTTTCTTCTTTGGTACACCTGCATTTGTGAAAGATAAGATTTCTCTACACCTTGGCCTCTGTGGCCACTGCATATGCTGGAATGACCCATGGTAGCCAAAAGATATAAGCTGTCCAACACAGTATTGCTGAGGACTCTAGTTATAAAGCTGCATCGATGTAAGAGCCAATCACAGTACAAGTTTCAGTTTTTACTCTGTGAAACAGTTCATCGACTGTGGTGGTTTGAATGAGAATGCCCTCCATAGGCTCACGTAGTTGGTGCCTGGTGCTCAGATAGTGGAACTGTTAGGGAAGAACCAGGTGTGACCTTGTCGGAGGAGGTGCGTTACTGGAGGTGGGTTTGAGATTCAAGACCCCAGCCTGCCTCATACTCACAGACAAAGATGTGAGCTTTCTGCTTCTGCTGCCTTTCTGCACACGTCATGCTCCCTGCCGTGCTGGTCACGGACTCAAATCCTCTCCAACCATGAACCCCCAGAGTAGCTATTTTCTTTTAGAAGTTGCCTTGACCATGGTGTCTTATCTCAGCAGTAGAAAAACAACTAAGATATCTGATTAAAGCTTTTATACCTGAGTGATTGTCATTAACATAGTTGGATGCTCTGACTGTGAAATAGGCAAGCTACTATGACACACTTTATAGAATAGCCTTAGACCTTTGTTCCTTACGCAAATCTCCAATACATAAGATTTGTACAGAATCTAAAAACCCCGCATGCTCATCCCTCCACCCTGAGTTCAACCTGAAAGGGATCTCCGAATTTCCCAACCTCACCAAGCCTAGATGTTCTGATGCTTCACTGTATCTCTCCTGTGCATCTTTAAAAATATAGCCATATTTGGGGCTGGGGTGATGGCTTAGTTAGTAATGTGTCTGCCACACAAGCATGAGGGCCTGAGCTCAGATCCAGGGCGTCTATGTAAAATCTTGGCACAGTGGATGTAACCTGTAACCCTGGCACTGGGGAAGCAAGACAGGAGGGTCCTCAGAGATTGCTGGGCAGCCAGTCTAGACAAACTAGTAAGCTTCATGTTCATGAAGACATCATGTCTTCAAAATAAAGTGAAGAGCAGTTGAAGAGGACCACTGACGTCAACCTCTGGCCTGTCCATGCCACAGTGCGAATGCACACAAACATGTACAAATACATAGAGCACACACAACAACATAGCCATAGTCCTTTTTGATGAGTTTTTTGAAAACTGCATGTACTATGTCTTAGTTTGGTCGGGGGAGAAAGGGTTTGGTTGTCTTACATGTCCAAGGTCACAGTCCATCATTAAAGGAGGCCAAGGCAGGAATCTAGAGGCAGGAACTGAAGCAGAGACAGAGAAGAACACTGCCCACTGGCTTACTCCTGCTTTCTTGTCAGTTTACTTTTTTATACACCCTAAAACTACCTGTCCAGGGATGGTATCATAACCACAATGAACTGGTGTTTCCTTCCATGTCAGTCAGCAATCAAGATAATGCCACATAGGCTGGCCTATGGGCCACTCTAATGGGAGCACCTTCTCAGATGAAGGAGTATAGTCCTCTTCTCAACTGACTATAGCTTGAATCAGCTTGACAACTAGGACAAAAGCTAGCCAACATGCACTGGCTTTCTATTTGGTCTAAGACTCTGTCTTTTCTGTAGGATTCAGACTATTTGCAACTTGATGCGATTATTCTAAGTGTTAATTTAAACTCACGCCTTCCCATATATGTTCCCTTTCTCTACTGGATATATTGGGTTTTTTTAACTCCTTTATTTATCTATTTTGTGTGTATTATTCCATTTCTCGATGATTTGGGAGGTCTAGTCTTTTTCTATTCTATTTCAAAACGGGCTTTCTTTTGTTTGTTCCCCAGAAATTAACTCTCCAAGGTATAAAGCATTTTTCACTTCACATATGGGCTGAAGTCTGAAGCTGCAGACCTATGATCACAACCACTGACTCCCACACTGAAGGACTTAACTTAAATCGCTTTGGTTTTCAGCTTAATTTGGAGAATGTTAGCTATTGCATCTAACTTCTCACACACTGTGTGTGATGTGTGTGGTGTGTGCATGTGATATGTGGTGTGTGTGTGTGATGTGTGGTATGTGTGTGGTATGTGTATGTGTGATATGTGTGCTCGATGTATGGTATGGTGTGGTGTGTGTGGTGTGTGTGTGTATTTTCAGTATTTCAGAAGATCCAGCTTCTCTGACCTAACTACATCTTGAGTTGTATTGTGTCGTTCATGTTAGATACCCTTTATATAGTCTGGGATGCTAAATCCTAACAGGCATATGATTGGCAAACATTTTCTCCCATTTTGTATGTTGTCTTTTTCTTGGTTATTTCTTGATTTCAGTTTTGATAAAGTCTACTTTATTTCTCTAAGGTAAGTTTGTTTGTAGTTTAGGTGTCATAGCTAGTAAACTACTGCCTAACCCGAGGTCACAACGTTTCATGACTAAGTTTACTAATGCTCATCCTCGTCAGAGACACTGTAAGAGTTTGAAGGATTTTAGCTCTGTTTATGTTGGCTATATCATATTCTCTTGTGTCCAAATGCACGTACATATACTCAAATACCACGAGATGCATTTTCCTAATACGGTGTGGTAATTGTTCATTGAGCTGTTTACCATACATTTGCTCTTGTTTCTCACTATGTCTCACCCTCCTTTCAAGCTCACTTTTCATCCTAGAGATCAGCTTTCAGATTTTCTGCTGCCATTATACTTGATGTCTTTTGTCTTCACTCTTGAATGTTTGTGATCAGATCTTTCGTTTACAAGCTCTTTCAACATGGTATTTTCCTGCAGCCTCTGGCTTTTTGTGTTATCAAGAGGACAGGAATTTTTGAGGTGACTGATCCTTTCCCACAAGCAGGCTGGCTGCTTTGTTTTAAATTTTCATTGTGGTGCATCCAAACATAGCTCCTTTTGTCCCCTGCTTGTTTCGTGAATCTATGGCCCACTGCCATATCATTTCAGGGAAGCCTTCCTTCCTGATGGCTTCAGATTTGTCATTGCAATGGCCTAGCCTCATTTCCCAGGACCCTAGTTAAAAGTATTTGACAGCTCCTAGTGGCTGCTATGCCTCCTATCTTTAAACCGAATTTCTATCTGCTCTGCTCTCTTTTAGATACTTCCTTCTAATTTAAGATCCAGCTAAGTTTTTCCTTAGTCACTTTTCAGTGAGTACTCATCACATCCACTGAGCTCCAAATTTTGGTTATATTTTTAGTAACAGGGTTTCTCCTTGATTCTACTTAAATAAAAAATAAACTCATGATTGTGTGATCACTTCAACATCTTGAATGTCTATGGGTGCTGGCTTACTATATTTATTACCTCATGGTATTCCTTCACTTTACTGGAAACACGTTCAGGGCTGTGGGCGTAACTTAGTGGAAGAGTACATGTATGTAAACCACTGGGGTTTCTTTCTTTCAGAATAACTCAAGAATCTAGATAACTTCATCCTCCTCCTGGGGACTTGTGTTTCTCCAGCACCTTTGTTCTTGGGTTACAATGTAGCTAGTTTCTACTCTATCAGGGGTCTCGCTGTTACTGTTGTTTTATTACTATTATTTGCTTGTGTGTCATACTTAGCCCACCTCTCCCTTTTATTTCCCGTCAATAATTCCTTTAAAAAGATAAACTTCAGCCTAGTTGGGCCTCACTAGTCAGTGACGTTCCACAGGAGTTTATTGTATGCCTTTCTAGGGATGAAACACAAGGGACTGGCAAGAAAGTTCTAGTCCTCTGAGCCATACCACCAGGGCCTTTATCGGGCCTTGGGTCCATGTCTACAACTAATTTTCTATGTTCTACATATGTAGACTTTAAATAAAATCTGAGGGTCTCTTGTTAATTCTGTTCAGCTTTGTCTGGCTTTTTATGCTGTGAAAAGCCTACGGTTGGTTAATTTTATCTTCATGGTCTGTGGGTCCTGAAACTTTATAGTCAAAAGACAGTTTTTCAAGAATAATGTTGAAGTTAACTGTTGTAGTGGTTTGAATGAGAATGGTTCCCGTAGGCTCACAGTTTTTAATGCTTGGCTCCTAGCTGGTGGAGTTTAGGAAGACAAGGAGGTGTTGTTATAAAACGTATGTCACTGGCTTTGTGGTTTCAAATGCCTATGCCATTCCCAGTCTTTTCTCTGCCTCCTCCTTGTGGATAAGGATGGAAGTTCTTGGCTACTGCTCCTGTGCCACGCCCACCTGCCTGCCTGCTGCAGTGATGGTCACAGACTCTAACCCTCTGAAATTGTGAGCTTGGTCCCAGTCAGATGCTTTCTTTTCTAAGTTGCCTTGGTCAGAGTATCTCTTCACAGCAATAGAGCAGTAAGATATTGTCGAAGGCCTGAGTTCTTGGGATTCTGTAATGTCCCTTTAATGCAAACATGGGCATTCGTTTATTTCGGCAATAAAACCGGGTCCCCATTGTCCAGTATTTCCCTTTTTGTCATTATTTCCTTTTACTGAAAATAGATCATTGTCTCATATAATATATTCTGATTTTAGTTTTCCTCCCCACCTCCACTCGCTTTCTGTCTCTCATTAGAAAAGAGCAGGCCTGTAAGAGAGAACTACCAAACAAAACAAAATAAAAATAAGATGAAGCAACAGAGCAATCCAACAGTCCCAAGAGCAGGCACAGGAGTCAGAGACCCACTCACTTTTAAAAAGCCCGTTTTAAGTAACTTTGAATTCTGCAGAGGTCCAGGGATAAGATTTCTTATGCATCCTTAGTCCTCCCCTTGTGCTCACAACTCACACATTCATGGTACAACAAGCAAAACCAGCTGGGGTTAGCTTACCACCAACTAAACAGTTCTCACTTCAATTGTGTAGGTTTCACTTTTATCTGTTTTTGGGATTTTATTTACTTCACATCGTATTCCATTATTTTCCCATAGTTCCTTCCAGTCTTCACACTTCTGAGAACAGTAGTGCTGACAATTTGTGGAACAAACTTCTAATAGAAACGAATGGTTCTATGGGATTGGAATGAAGTCATGATTTAAGAAAAAACAACTATGTGTTTATGTTTGTGCACATACATTAGTGTGGAGGCCACAGGTTGAAGTCGTGTCATCCTCTATCGCTCCCACCTTTTTGCATTGTCATTATTATGCTATAGCAGGGTGGGAGGAGGTTTGCCATTGTATTCATGTGGAAGTCAGAGGACAATGTTGTGGGACTGGTTCTCACCTTATGTAGATTCTAGAGATTGACCTCAGCTTGTCAGACTTATGTTGTTGTTGAGTGACAGTACCTCCCCACACCCCAGCACCATCTCATTAGCTCCTCCACCTAATTTTTTGAGACAGGACCCCCCCCCTCTCTGAACCTAGAGCTCCGCATTTCAGCTAAACTGCCTGGTTAGCAGGACCCCAATCCTTCCATTTCTGCCTCCCCAGGGCTGGGATTATGGGCACATGCTGTTGTCCCTAGTTGTGTGTGCTGGGGAGCTGAACTCAGTTCCTCATGTTTTCGTGGTACGCTTTTTACTTACACAGGAGCCCTGTGTTATTAGTAAATCACATTAAGGAGATCAGAAAATCAACATGCTTTATTTTTGGCTAAAGTGCTGTCTGCTTTGTTTCTACTGCAGTTTCTGTCTTCCTCTATTCCTTGTACTTGGCACAAATCTTGGGGGATGTAGCTTTTGAAGCACAAATAGCCAGGTGCTGTGCAAACAAGTTCTGGCAATCCTTGGAAGTGCTGGAAAATTATTTTCTGTGTTATTCTCAAACTTCACTGTTTTACTACAGAAGTTAAATTCTGGCTTCTATCCATACAGCTCACCAATGCTGTCTGACACAGACATCAATTACTTCCTTTGTCACAGAACTCCCATGATAACCTCGGGGCTCGTCTTAACCTCCTCTCAGTACTTGATGCTTGCACAAGACTTCCTTTTCTTAGGCATCTTAGGAATCCTTCCAGGATTCATACACCAGTTTTCTTTATTCATACACCAGACTTTCTTCAGTCTCATCCTTTAAACAAAGACATTATTTGGAGTATTACTTCTAGATAAGGCCCATTACAACAGCTTCAGGTACAAGCCATAACTGTCTTCCCCTTCTAGCTCGGCATCTTACAATGTTAACAGAGCACCTCACCTCGAAGACACCTTTTACCAACAGCTAGATGTGACCAACAGGAGTCTCATATTCAGTGTCCAAATCTTTGATCATCCTAATTTGACACCCTCCCCCACAACTGCTTCCTAATTCTTAAAAAGCTGCCAACACTGGCTGTAACACAAATGGTTTGTTATTTTCCCAGGACAAATCATCTCCATCTCTCTTTGGCTTCTGAAGCACGCTCCTACCCTTTCCAGATTCCTTTGGATCTTCCTTACACCAAGAACTAGCAGATATAGAGCCCATAGCCCTCTTCTGTATGTTTTTATTGGAACACAGTCATAACCACTCATCTAAATATGCCTATAAATGTTTTTGCCTTTTAAGAGGGTTGAACATTCAGACATCCTCTGGTCCTTATAGAACAGGTTTGATGATCTCTACTATGATCTGAAGCTAGAGCTAAAAATAAAGACCATAAAGACCATAAGATGGTTCAAGAGGCCACACCCCAATTCCAGTTTGTCTGCACTATCTCTTTAGACTGCATTCTGCTTCCTCTGCTTTTTCTCTACTACGTGCCGTTACTTTAGGACCTACACACTTCCAACACACCCTGACTCCCCACCCTCTGTCAGAACCTACACACTGAACACTTATTACACACCCTGACTTCCCACCCTCTGTCAGAACCTACACACTGAATACTTATTACACACCCTGACTCCCCACCCTGTCAGAACCTACACACTGAACACTTATTACACACCCTGACTCCCCACCCTCTGTCAGAACCTACACACTGAACACTTATTACACACCCTGACTCCCCACCCTCTGTCAGAACCTATACACTGAACACTTATTACACACCCTGACTCCCCACCCTCTGTCAATGGCTCACCTCTATTCTCTTCTCAGCCCTCAACTTAAGCATCAAGTTTCCCATGTGAGTACTGGTGAGGTCTCCATGCTAAGGGCCCACTGACTCCCAGACCTGTCTAACTTTCCTGTTGCCCTGCAGTACATGATGACAGCTTTTACTAAAGAGTAAGAACAGACTTTTCATGTCCTGGTCAGCACAGAATCCCCAGCATCTACATGAGTTTCTGACACGAGATTTTATCTGTCCACTCTGAGTCCTGTGAAGACTCTTGTGAGTCTGCCCATACCCCATGTCCCCAAGTCACACTCTCCCCTACTGAGTGCTGCATTAGACTGTAAAGGCACCAGTCCCCCAGTTCAGGTAACTCTCATAAAATAAAAATCTGATCATACTAATCGTCTAAGGCCCTAAGAACAACTTGCTAGCACTCTGGTAAAAGTATTAAACCATCGGAATGGCTTACAAATCACTTCTGAAGTCTACAGTCTAGGCTGTACCATACTCTCAAAACCACCTGCACTCAGGGTCAGGGTTTCCTCTCAGGGCCACTGCTATAGGTATGATTGCAACGCTGATCTGAAGGTCTGGCAGCTGTCTGAAATCATCCCTCACACCCCCACGCCTATCAAGTATTTAGGGACCATCTTGTACATCCCTATTACCCTGAAGCCTGACTCATATGCCCCTAATCTGATTAAGAGTGGCACTTTCTTCTCCTCCTGCCCCCCCCCCCCACATATATATATTTTTAAATCTGCTTTTTAAATTATATGGCTTTCATAAACTCCTTCAACTCATTCCTGGTTGTGAGTTTTATAAAGTGCTGCAAATACTATCTACTCAGCACTTAGGAGCCATCTAACAGATTGAGTTGCTTGTATTCTGCCCATTTGCTCACCACCGTTGAAGTAAAAAGGACTGACTACAGTCCAGCCAGTTATAAGGCCTGAGGAAAGGATTGGCATGAAGTGGAGGGAGGGGCAGAGCTAGTCATCATTTACCGACTCTCCACAGTTGTTAGCTATCAGGTACATCACAGAAGAGAGATCTTGGTGATTTGATTCTCGTGGTCAAAACCATGGGTTTTGTTTTTGCCTATGCTTTATTTTGTTGATTTCCAACATGAACTCAAAAACAAAACAAAAAAACAAACAAACAAACAAAAAAAAAAAAACCAACAAAAGGAATTTGAGAATGAGCAGTTACAACCCCAAAGGCAGTATGGAAGGTCTTGGTTACATCCCTTCAGTGCTTATGGTCAGCATCTTTTATAGATCATAAAAAGCAATAAATCCCTGAAGGTATAAAGGGAATTACTAGCTGGCGAACTACAGGACAGTGCTGAACTGATAAACGCGGTCAGTTCATGTAAGAGCACAGACCACTCAAGACAAATGCTCTTAGGAAGCAGTTTCCGGGCGTGGGTGGGAACTCTCAGCAGACAGCAGGGACCAAGCCAGCAGCATGTTTCTGCTCTTGGCACAAACACTTTCTCTAAACAAAAGTGTGATCATGAGACCACACAGAACAAACAGGACCTGGTCCTGCAGGAAGCAGAGCACAGCGAAAAGGCCATTCCTAATTACACCATCACTCTCCTGGGTCACTGTCATTGTCATTGTCATTGGAAAAGAAAACATAAACATTCATAATTTTAAGGATCTTGCACAAAGCAAATGACAGTAGGTTTTATTAACATATTTTACAATGTCAATTATTCCTAGTTTTGTAATTTCTGCTTAATTATAAAGGTTGATTTCACTTCTACAGTAATGTACTGTATTTAAATGATCATTCATACAAGATCACACCAGTACATGTTTTTGAATAATATACACACATCACTCTAACTTGGACCTGTTATTTTAAAAGTGGGTTTATAAATGGGACTTATAAAAGTTAAGGGGAAATGGAGGCTCTAATATAGCAGCATGCATGTATGTATTCAAGTACAATTTCAACCAAGTGCTTTTTTTTAAATTTACTGGTGACTAATTCACCAATATCAAAATAAACACTATCAAATATCCAAATTTTAAAGTTAAGGCTAATATTCACTTCACATCCATATGCAACACCATAAACATTCCATTTAAATATGTAGTGATCAAAGTCTGAATACATTATACCATGTATATATAGCATCAGAGTTCCAAACTGTAAGATTACTCAAGTTCATGAATCCTTTAACAGTATTTACTAGAGATGTAATTAGCATTTGCTTTTCAACCACACTTACAAATGGTCTGCTATTGATAATCACCGAAGCAGAAAAGGTAGCAGGCTGAGCTCACAGCACAGCAGTTGCAGGAGCAGGTGTAGGAAAGACAGGGATTTACCTGAACAAGTCATTCTTGTCTAATGAACTCATCTCACTGTTTTGGAAATGTATATAAAAATAGCAAGCTATTCCCACATATTCTCTTAAAATGTTCCAGGCAGTCTTCTGACATTCTAAACACATCTATGTGTGTACTGCTGTTTCCTGTATTTTAATGCAAAGCCACCATTTTATGTTGATTTCATATTCTGTAATGCTGTGTCAATTAAAAAAATCCTGGAACATGGGTCTGATGTTACTTTGATGTTTTCTTATTCAATATTTCTTAGTTTAGTTTTACAAGTAAAAAATGTAATTTCATGTAACAAGCCATGGAAATCCACAGTACCAGGATTTGCTTGATGATAGTAAGTGTGAAATAATCACCTGAAAAATCTTGGTTCCGATAAAATGTTCTCCTGTCATCACCTTTCCCTATTACGAGCTCACTCATTCCCATTCGGAATTAACTCCCGCACAGGCTGATCTTCACAGCCATGTCTAAAAGCAGAAGCACGGCTCATTTGCCAGGGTCAGTGCCTCTGAGCCTTTTCTGCCGCAGGAACCCACACAGAGGCAGCAGTGACACGGCATGAACGTGACACACATGAGCATCTTCAGTCAGTCAGGACAGTCGCGGAACGTAAACTTCATGTGAAGGGACAAATGAGCATTTTCAATCTGATCATGTAAATAATGGCTTGGTTGGTAATAAAAGGTGGGAATGCACAGAATCAAAACTCTGCCATGTATATTTTCTTAAAATTAACCCTTTTGATTTTATTGTAGTATCTACTTGTCACTAATAACTCTAATAATTCATTTAGTTGAAATGGCAAACTGATTTGTGTGTATGTGGTGCTTAAGATGAAACTCAGGATCTGTAAATGTTAGCTAAGTAAGCACATTCTACCACTGAGCTACACCCTCAGCCCACAAATGTTTATTTTTAAGGACCTCCACACCACACAAATTTTTACCCTGCCCCTGTGCACTGCACTATACTGCGCTATATTTTACAGCTAGTTCAATTATTTACCTGGGGAAAGCATTTATGAAATTCCTGAGAATGAATTAAGTTTTCAGCAAAGCCTTAAACTTTTAACAGATTCCTCACAATAAGAAAAAAATTTAAAGTTCTACTATTAGACCAATTTTTACTATACAATATTTCACATAAATCATGTTTTACATTTGTTTCTAATTACATACAGCAAAAATCTCAAATCAACACAAGAATGACAAAGGAAAAGATGCATTGTGTTTAGCAGATGCAAATTAAAACACAAAAAGAGCAGTAAAACTTCAACTGAATCACATCCTCTCTGTCAGTGAACAACCGATGAGGGCATGAGGGAAAATCATTTCTGAATGATTTCTGTGGACAAGTTGTGCTTTTTAGTAATTGTGCACTTAAAAATGACCACTAAAGAATGATTTAAATTATTTGTTGTTCAGATACTTGAGAAAGAATATTATACCATTAATGTGGTTACGAAGCACCTAATTTTGGGAAGGCTTCATAATGTATGTTTTCTTTTTATCACTCAGCAAAGACATCAATCCCCCCAAATTAAATTAAAGCTTATTGTTGATGGAAATCGATCTCAGTGAAAACGATAATATATGCAATGCTGAGGTGTGTGTCACAGCCCATTGTAATGTGGACCCCATCTTTTATTGATGTGGTCAAAAGTGTGGGAAAGCCACTGCTGCTCGAGAACCCTGTACCGCTCCTCGCAGATGTAGAGAGGCTTGCCTCGCCTGCAACACAAAGAAAGCACAAAAGCCTTAAGTCATAAGACCCAACCAGTCTTACCTATGCATTTTGTCTTTAACACATTATGGCAAAGATAATAGTATAATTTCATTTTATGTGTCCTGTATTTTGGATAGGAAAAATATCTCAAAACTAGGAATAATTTAATGTTAAATTTAATAGTTAAATTAATGATTGTTCATACTTTGCAATATTTTAAGTTATAATTGCAAAACCGGGTGTGGCACACTGATTTCTACTGCTGGAGCTTCAGGAAAACACTTGACACATCTAGGCAGGGCTAACCTGAGGTCCCGGTCCTCTTCTCCATGAGCATCCAAATAGACAGAACCCCAGAGGCAAAAACGGTGGCCTCGGATGATGATAATCACAGACGCATTGATTAAAAGGAAAATTCCTGTTCCGGCACCACAATTCTGAGAATGCTTTAAAAAATTAATATAACAATGCACTTTAATCAAATGGCCATTGTAGAAATAATGACTAGTATAGAAATATTTAATTTTAAAATAGAATTTTCTCTTCAAACCTATAACCCCAGCCCCAATAGCTCATTAATACCTTAGGAAGAGTTTAAGTAAGCATATGTAGGAAGCAATTAACAGTTCATCAAGCTCACAGGCTAACCTCCAATTCGTGAATGAAGGCCATTTGCCAGCATGTTAAAAAGTGGGCAAAAGAAAGAACTGGAACTGTACGTAAGAAAGATTTCACTTCTTCAATACAATCTGGGTTCTACAGACTCTGAGTGCCCTGTCTAGCTCAGACTGTGAGGAGCTCAGTGTCACTGTCCCACTGTCCCCAGGGCTGGCTCAGTGCCACGTGCTTACCAGCACACATTCACAGTAGCTTTGCTGCTTGCAGCACAGGCCTTTCAGGCACACGAATGTGCCACAGACGAGGCAGACAGCTGGGTCTTTAGGAGCCTTGGTGCACACACTGCAGGTTTTTCTGTGGTAGTACTGAAAGATGGTGTTGTAATTCTCAGGCAACTGCAACAGGTGTGGCAGTTTCCATCGTGACTCTTGGATTAGCAAGGCCTGAAACATACAAAAGTAGTCACCAGCCCTATGTACACAGTTATATACAATTATATATTCAAATTTTAAACAACTTTATTTCAGGATGAAAAATCTGCTTTTAAGAATGTGACTTATTTATTAAAAATATGTATGGAAAATCCAAGCCAGCTAACACTTCCTGCAGGGCAAGCTTTATTTACTATTTATAGGTGTAAAAAGGTACTGGCTATTTTTTTTTAGATATTACTCCATTCACACTATAATTCCATATATTTATTACCTAACTAACTTCTATGAAACACTTGATAGAAATTGGGAAAATCAAAGAAAAATAAGATTTTTTTTTTGTTTGTTTGTTACATTAAAGAAACAAATGTGATAAAGCTTAGTGGCACTTGGGGATTCAGAGCTCATCACACATGAGGCCCTGGGTTGACTCTTGTCCATAAACATAGCAATGCTTAAAGACAGTGATGTAGCACCAGAGATGGAGGAGGTTAGGCTATAAGGAAGACTAACTAGCAGACAATTTTGTTAGACGAGGCAAAGCCTCAGAAAGCAATGGATCCACAGAAAATAGTGCTACCGCTAGGGACAGAAGTTGTAGCAATAGGCACGCTCACAGGCGCTTTCAAGTCTGCAGTACACTCAGACACATTGTGCCAAATGAAGCAAGGTAGCAGATTTGTGGTATAGCAACAATGGAAACACAGGCAAGATGGTAATGCCTCTTGACTGCCCAGTGGGGACCCAGTCTTCCTGAATGTGAAGACAGAACCTCAATGAGACACAGCAGGAACAGGTTCCACGACAACTAGAGCAAGTTACCTGCATCTGGTCACCAAGGCTATGTGTTCCTCTCAAAGGACTCTTACAGTAGTTACTTTCTGACTTCTATAATCAGAAAGTAGTCTGGAGTCTCTTCACCTCTGAACAACCTGGTGACTTATCATCTTACCTTGTCTACAAAGAGGCCAACAGAAGGACCCTGTGAAACAAGGTTCACTGTTTCTCAGGAACAGTCATTCTACAGAAGCTGTACAAAGAGCATGGCAAAGCACCAGCCTGCTGCCTGCCCCACTCTCTGCCAACCATGCTGGTCACAGCCTCTGCCAACCATGCTGGCAGCACACACCCACATTTAAATGGGACATACATGATCTTTTAGTTTTCACATCAAATACTTTTAAACAGGAGACAGCTCTACAACTAAGAATACTATTTATTAACTTTATTTTTTTTCTATTTTCCAACACTACTGTAATGGTTGCTTAAATGATTTAATTGAAATCATTAAAACTTAAGCTAAAAGTAACACAACTAATATACCTTTTAAGTGACATATTTCTGCTTTTTTTTTACTATTTATAACTCAACTATTATTTCAACCTTATCAGTTTGAAACCTGCTGCCACCAATGACGTAAATTTTACTTTTTCCATTAGTCCCCTCCCTAGAAGCACATTGCCCCCACTCTTTCTACATACCTTTCCTTGTTCTGCATGCCTCTCCGTAAATGACCTTATCTCAAAACACCATTGAGTTATAATGTCAAATGCTGCAACTGGCCAGTCCAGACACGAGGCACTGATGAATGGGTGATCTGTTTGGTAAAAAGTTGGCAGAAGTCCCAGGCAGCTGGCAAGGACTGAAAATTCTTCTTCTTCCTTTTAGATATGAAACAGAAATTCTCAAGATATTTTAACTGTGACACTCACTAATGACGTTGGGCCAATGGGAAACCAAGGTAGCTGAGAATAAATAAAGGGAGTGAAGGTAACAGAAGGGGAGGAGGCTCCTTCTTCCTTTTATCCAAGCATCCTTCAAATACAAATACTCTAAAATGCAACTCCTACATGGCTCAACATCTGCTTCTTTTATACAACTTACATACCTGATGAATAGTTTACTGGCATTAGCAACTCTATAAAAGCTCTTTAGACAACAAAAGAGCTATTTTGGGTTTAAGAAGCATCAATCTGGGTATGGTGGGCAGCCCTGTAATACAGGAACTTTAAAGTTCAGTTTGAAGAAAGACTTTGAAGGCAGCATGGAGTATAAAAAATGAGACTATGTCTAAATAACAAAGTGCTGGGTTGAGTGATAGGTGCTTGAAGGCTCTGCATCTGGGCACCAGCCTAAGAAATAGGACTGTGGAAGACTGCTTGCCAGTGTGCACAGAGAACAACAAAAATCATAGAATTCACAGAAAGAAGAGCTACATAACTGTCTTGGGCTCTCAATACATATAAAACAAAAAATTTTTAAATGGGGTGGTGGTGGTGATAAACATGCTGAGAAAGAAATTATGGAAAAGGTACCCTCCACAATAGTCACAAACAATACGAAATACCTTGGTGTGGCCCTGACTAAGCAAGTGAAGGATCTATATGACAAGAACTTTAAATCTCTGAAGAAGCCAAACCCAAGCACTATAGCTGACGCCAAGAAGTGCTTATCGACAGGAACCAGATAGGGATTCTTCCTCAGGGGCTCTGCCAGAGTCATACAGATAGAGCTGAGCATGCTTGCAGCTAACCATCTGACTCATGGGAAGAACAACATTATCAACCAACCAAACCCTCCACAACTCCTGTGGACTAAAACACCAAGCATTGAGCACACATGGGGAGACTCATGACTCCAGTTGCATATGTAGCAGAAGACAGCAGTATCTAGCATCAGTGTGAGAAGAGGCCTTAGGTCCAGTGAGGGCACGTTTTCCCAGTGTAGGGGAATGCAAGGCACTGAGGTGGAGGGGGTGATAGGGAGAGGGTGCACCTTCATGGAGACAAGTGGGGGTTGAGGGTATGAGGGGGGAGGGGGGTAACATTTGAAATGTAAATACAGAAAAGAAAGAGAATGTTTCAACTCTTGCAAATATATGCTAATAACTTTATATATTATATATATAACTAATAACTTTAAAAATAACTTCACCTCCCTATAAGACCAGGTCTATGTGTGCTTGGCACATAATCATATATAAGTGAGCTAATTTTATAAATGAAATTCAACATTCCAAACTCTATGACAAAGAAGAAACTGAGCTGAATATCACAGTGACACACAACCTGAAACTACAGATCTTCCATTTTGTACAACTAGACAAAGAACTGACTTTTAAAAGCTGCTTTAGCAGTGTATAACTTATATGCCATGGCAGACATTCATCCTAGGAGTAGCTCAGTGAATTTCACATGTGCATATAATGCACCCACTGTAGTACTTTTTGAACAAGTCTATCACTCCAATATTCATGTGTGCCCCTATGCAGTTAATTCTAGTCCTCACTCTTGACAACCAAGCAACCACTGATATCCTCTCTACTATCACAGTTTTAGCTTTAATTCATATAAATGGAATCATACATTTGTAGCTGGTATCTTTAAACTTAAAATAATTTTCAGACTCATGAGTTGTGTCTATCAGCTTTTTATGATTTAGTTCCCAATTTTGGAGACAGAGTCTCACTACTCAGCCCTGGCTGGCCAAGAACACACTGGGTAGAGCAGGCTGACCTTGAATTCACAAAGATCTGTGTGCCTATGCCTCCCAAGTAGTAGGGTTAAAGGTGTGAGTCACACATCCTACAAGGTGTAGCCCAGGCTGGCCTGAGATGTATGATCCTGCTGCCTCTACCTTTTGGCATATCCTACCACTGTATGGCAAGAAACCAGCTACTTCTTTGACTAGCTCAGTCTACTATATAGACATACTAAATTTCATTTGCTTATTCCTAGATGCCGTTTCTCTCTTGCCTGTTCTTTTGACCCCAGATCTATAGACTAGATTAAACCTGCAGTAATTCACTCACCCAAATTTTAACATAATTACCTAAAAAACAAACATTTTATTTCCATAAAAACCTAAATCCTGCCACCCGGTCTAACAGCCACTCTTTTGAGCAATGCCCCATTTAACCGGGTATTAAAAGCATGCAATGCCAGCAGTGAAAGCACCAACAGAACACCAACTCTCACTCAAGCATTTGGCTCGAATTTACACTAACCTGATCTAAAACTGCTCAACCATCCCAAATTAGCAAGGTCATCAGGGGGAAAAATTGCTTGCTAGTAACATAAAATAGTTAATATTCGGAATATCTAGTTTTTTGAGGTAAACTAGCCTATCTTTAAAACACAGTCTGCATATTAAGAGACAGAAGTAATCTACTATGCGCCAGTATGACTTAGAAATCAGCCTACTGTAACAACAAGGCAAAATTAATTATACCTGGCAACTGGGTAAATCTTCCCCAAAGAGGTGGTGCTGAAGAAGGCTGCTGATCCTGAGGAAAGGTAAGCAGAAATCCTGTATGTATCTTTCCATGGACTCAGGAGACCAAGCAATAGGATTGACCTAAAGTTAAAAAAGAAAAATGGAAGAATTCATGCTGCAAGAGATGCAGCTCTTTTCACTCTTAGTGGCAGTAAGATCTAAGTTAACAGACATACCATTGCACACTCCTGAGCTCCTTCTTCACAATATAGCTTCCCTTTAGACAGCTCACTTATAACAAAACTCAACAGCACTTCGTAAGACTTTTCTGCATCACATGTATTCTGGGAAAAATTAAAATATTAGACTTACACAGGGTAGTGAGAAATTAGAAAAGAAAGTTCCCTGGAAATAATATCCTTATGCAGTAAAACTGTAACTGAATTATATCTCAAACATGAATTTCATTTCTTCTAAATCCAGGTTAACTTTGGAATCACAACAATTGAGTAGACGGTTAAAATTATTCTAGTTATGTCTTTAAAGACAGAATGCAGTACATATATATTTATTTGTAGAATATATATTATCATATAATTTTTATGTATGATTGTGTGTGTGCACGCACACACACACACACCTTCTACTGCTCAGAACTCATCCTAAGGAGTCACCTGACCTAGGGAGCACTCAGAAATACTTTACAGGCAACAAATACAACAAATGTGAACCATAAGAAAAATGTTTTCAATCTGAAGAGTCAAGTAAAAGTGTATATAAATATCCTCCTGACAGAGGTATAAGTCATTGCATATGAAATTTTTTAAAATGAGCCATAATATTTACAATTTCCCTAAATATGTTGTTTTAAGCTTACTGTAAAAATGTAACTGATAAAATATTTATCACACAACATATAAACAATCACATTAAATAATGTCCTATAAATGAAGCTTAATAACAATAACCACTTCTGTTTTTGTAAGAGAAAAAGCCATAAATTAAAATTTTCAATAGATCTTTATATCAGAGAATTGCATCTCTTCATGATATATTAAAAATAGCACAAATATATAAATTATAATTATATAAATCAGAAGAAATATTTTTCTAGATATTCTACTCACTAAGTATAACTTTTAAAGTATAAAGAATAATTGAATAAATGTTAGGAAATGTAGGTTTGTCCTGAACTCTGACTGTTATTTTTATTAATTAAATTTTAAATTATTTTGCATTCATACATGCATGGACTACACACTGTCCCCTCTCATCTCCCACCTCCCTCCCATCTCTGTCAGGTGTTTCCCTCTAGGGATCAAATCCAGAGCCGAGGAAAGCTAGACAAGCACTGTAGCACTGAGCCCACCTCTGGCCCATCTTAGCACTGACAGCCTTCCTAGCCTGGACCACAGTCTGTTCCTTGATGATGCCTGTTCTTTAATACTCAGTGCTCATCCACGCTGCTGTCTTCTTTCCCCTAGACTGCAAACTCCAAAGCATCTGCTATGCTTTCTAGTTTCCACAAATTCTTTTTCAAAATGAAACTCTAGCAACAAATAACTTCTAGCTAATGAACAAACTTATCATGATAATCTTTTGAGCTTCTGGCTTTGGAACTTGACTGAACATGCTTTTTTTTAAATAATCAAATTCTTTATTTACAATTTTTTTCTTCTGCTTTCTACTGTGCCCAGTCATGTATATTGTGTTCTAATTCTAAACTACAAATATTTCTAGTTCTACAACTGCTCTTTATAATGTAAGTTACCTTATTCTTGCCCAATTAACAGAATAAATACCTCCTAAATATGACCACTATGCATATCACATAATTTACACAAATCAGTACCTTGATAAATATCAAAACAGTAAAATTTTATTAAAATCTGTTTGAATCAAATTACTTCTTAAATATTTAGGTAGAGCTCACTTCATCCAAAAGGTTTAAATCTCAACCCCCCTCCACACACACACACACACACACACACATACACAACACACACAGACACACACAGAATCCATGAATTGGCTATGTTAGTCAATGAAATTAGGACATGATCCAACTTCCAAAGTTTAGTATACTTTTTAGAATTTGATATTTCTAGAATATTACAAAAGAAAAGTAACTTCAAGCTCACTCAAATAAGTTATTAGTGACAATAAAGTTTTTGATTTTTTTCTCTTTTTTGGCTTTTTTTTTCCTCTGTGCAGACCTGGCTGTCCTGGATCTTACTTTGTTGACCTTGTAGATCATGAACTCAAGAGATCCCTCGTCTCTACCTCCCAAATGCTGGAATGAAATGTGTGTCCACCACCCATCCTCACATATCAAACACACTGTCACATACAGGAAGTTCTGTAGCACACTAGAAAGCTGACTTGATGCAATGCTTTACTGTTTACACTGTCGACTCTCTCTTATCAGAGCAGTGTTGGGACTTTTGAGAATTTCACTTATATAATTCCACGCCCTCTTCCTTATCTAATTTTCCTTGTACCCCTCACTTCTTCTCAAATTCATAACCTTTTCTTTAACTATTATTAGTGTGTGTGTGTGTGTGTGTGTGTGTGTGTGTGTGTGTGTGTGTGTAAGGAGCGTGGGATAAGAAACTTTATTTCACATGTATACAGTTTTTGACTAATGCAAGAGTGGGCTCACAAAGCTTAGCATAGAACTAATGAGAACATAGACTCTAAAATCAAGAACTGACAAACTAGGGAAGAGGTAGCAAAAGCCAATAGGTTAAAAGAATGGGATCAGAATCCACAGGCACAGGACAGAAGGGACATCTCAGTGGTTATGGGCTCTAGCTACTCTTACAAAGGATTGAACTCAGTTCCCAGCATACAGAGAGAGCATCTCACAACTACCAGTAACTCTAGCTCTAGGCAATCTGGCAAGTTTTTCCCTCTTTAGCTACCCATATACACATGTACACACACACACACACACACACACACACACACACACACACACACCTCTTTTGAAAAAATTCAGTGATGCACAAAGTTTATCAGCATAGGTTCAAAGCTTTTGTCTAAGCACTGCTTTATAAACTTTGGGATGGGGGTCATGTCCTTAAAGCATATTTCAGATACTATGATTCTACTTCCAACAAACAGCAAAAAGCATTGGAAGTGTTTGTTTTGAGACCGTCTCATATAATCCAGGGGCCCCCAGGCTCCTTATGTGAAGCAGGCTCCAGTCCAGTTTGAGCTTACAATCCTCTGCCTCCACCTTCCTTTGCTAGGAATGCTGGCAAACCCCTAATAAGTCATGCACTCTGAGCCTGCAGTTTACCTTTAAGAAGGCTGGGGTTCAGACAGTTTTCCATTCTTTGTCTAAAGAGGTAACATCTGACTTCCAAGGCAGACTGGCATACTAACTTCAGACACAATGCATTGATAAACTATGTTAAATTTGAGTTCATATAACTGTGTTTTGGGAGTAACTGGTGGAACAGTAAAGGTCACAGCCAATACATTTCATGCACTTATAAGTGGATTTAGCTCTTTTCAACCAAGGGATATAATTTGAAATTTTTAGAATAACTTAAGTTTAAGGATTACTACAAAGTCAACACAAAACTATTAAATTTGATAGAGGCCAAATTTAGAGATACTTTGTATCTAACAGTGTATAACAGTGCAGCATAAAAAGTTAGTTTTGTGTCAACTTGAAAGAAGCTAAAGACATCTAAGAGGAGGAAACCTCAACTGAGAAAATGCCTCCCTAAGACTGGGCTACAGGCAACTCTGTAGTGCATTTTCTTGATTATTAATTAATGGGGGAGGGTCCAGTCCATTGTGGGTGGAGTACCTTTGATTATTGGTCCTGGGTTCTATTTAAAAAAAAAAAAAGAAAGCTGAGCAAAGCCATAAGGGCAAATTAGCAGGCAGCACCTCTCCAAGCCTCTGCATTAGCTCCTGCCTCCAGTTCCCTTCTGGTTTTTGAGTACTGGCCTTGGCTGCCTTCAGTCTACTGTGACTCAGAATATGCAAATCAAATAAGATAAACCTTTCTTTTCTAAGTTGGTCATCTTATTTTATTACAGCAACAGTGATCCCAACTAAGACATGCAACAAAACATTTTTAATTTGTTTTCTTCCCCCATAAGTGTTCCATTTCCAATTAAAACAATTTTTAATTCATCTTGGTCTCTCTAACAGCCACTCTCGGACTAGGCTGTAGCTCTCTGGTTGAGCACCTATCTATTATTCAGGAGGCCTGAATTCAAATCCTAGTACCACAAAAGCAAAACAAAAAAATTCACACAAAGCCCTATGCCAAGCTCATACTATCACTGACTTACGTCCCAGCTTAAAAGGCTTTCCTGGCGGCTGAGGTGGGATTCGGGGAAGAGACTACCTTTTTAAGTGCTCCAAGGTGTTTCCAGGCTGACCGGTCCTCTTCAGTGCCCTTGACTGAGAGCGCTGCCAGGGCCTGAGTGTACAGCAGGGTGAAGAGAACTTTCACAATGCAGGTGAAGTGCTCTGTAACAGGAAAACACAGCACAGGCGGTTTGCAATGCAGGTATTTTGAACCAAAAATATTCCTCATGCCTATACCTTTCCCTGCAGTGTAATTTTTCAGCATTTGTGTGGCTAATAAAATGAAATCATGCTGTGTTTTTTCTATTGTTCTTACTGCTGCTATGGCCAAATACATGACACAAACAACTTAAGGGAGAAAAGAGTTGCTTTTGGGCATCGCTTCAGCTGTAGCATAAGCCATGGTGACAAGAGGGCAGATGCTGGGACAGACTCTCAGCTGCTTTCCCCTTCTCCCCTTTTCCCATCGGCACCAAGCCTGTGGGGTAATACTGTCGACATTCATGGCTGGTTTCTCCTCCGAAAAACATCCCCATAGATACAGCCAACTTGTACCCCCTTAATCTCCTAGAGACAGGTTCCTACTATTTCTGCTAGACAGTTCTTGTAATCCAATCAAATAGGCACCCAAAATCATCCATCACACTTCCCAACAAATCAAAATTATGAAAGCATCTCTATTATGAAGCACGCACGCCCCTACAAGATGTGTCACTGACAGGCCGTGTCTTCCACAAGGTGCTCTCCTGTGGGCCTGGCAGAGCAGGGCTGTGGTCCCAGCTACTTAGAAGCTTTGAGGCAAAGGATTTTAAGTTCAAAGCCTGCTCTGCCTGTAGACTGAGTCCAAGGCCAGTCTGAAAAAATAAAAAATATTTCTAATTCTACAACTGTTCTTCATAGTGTGACTTGTCTCATTCTTGCCCAATTAACAGACTAATTATTTCCTAAATATGACAAATATGTATTTCACAAAAGTTACAAAAATCAATACTCTCATAAATATCAAAACTGTAAAATGTTATTTAAAAAACTGTTTGAATCAAATTACTTCTTAAATATTTAGGCAGAGCTCACTTAATCCAAAAGGTTTAAAAACCTCTCTCTCTCTCTCTCTCTCTCTCTCTCTCTCTCTCTCTCTCTCACACACACACACACACACACACACACACACACACACTCACACAGTCCATGGAATGGCTATATGACACAAAGAAATCCTGACTTGGAAAACCAAAAAGCCTTAAAAAAATAAAATCTGTCCCAAAACAAACAACCTTACTGTCACTAAGTAACTTATTTCAGAGATTTAAGCATAAAAGGTTGTTCTTTAAAACTTTTGTAATATTCTATAAATATTTAATTTTAAAGAGTATACTAAACTTTGGAAGCTGGATCATGTTTTAATCTCATTGACTAACATATAGCCAATCTATGGTCTTAAGAAAAGAAACAGATGGGACCTGGGAAAGCAGCTCAGTCAGTAAGTGCTTGGTACACAACCATGAGGACCCGGTTCTAGCCAGCAAACCCACCAAAAGGCAGGCAAGGAGTCACATATTTCTAACACTGTGACAGGGGGTGTAGAGGAGGAAGATGAGTTCAATGACCAGCCAATGGAGCTAAAAATGTCAAGCTCCAGATTTAGTGAGAAACCAGCAGCCAATTAAAAAAACCTTAACTGGGAAGCCTTTCAGACACAGTGCCTAGAAACACTACTCTAGTAATGTTTCTTCTCATAATAAAACTTTTTTAATTAAAAGGAAATCCAGCAAGAGAAGTAACAGCTACTATAAATGGTGCTTTAGCCGCTGCATGTAGAAAGTCTTAATTCAGCCAGGCTTTAATCCCACAACCTTTGATCCCAGCACTCAGAAGGCAGAGGAAGCTGAATCTCTGAGTTCTAGGCCAGCCTGGTCTACAGAGTGAGTTCTAGTTACTTCTTGGTCATGATATTTTGTGCAGGAATAAAAACCCTAAGATACAGGGCTACACAGAGAAACTGTGTCTCAAAAACTAGAGGGGAGGGGAGCCTTATTTCTTATTTTAGTCACTTTTTAATATCCTTAAACTGACAAGTTTTTTAAGCCACTGTAGTTCCAAGTTTTGACATTCACTTGTGTAACCATAATTATCTATCGATGGAACATTGCTATATATGACATCAACATCTTTTAGGGACTTTAAACAAGGAACCACAGTTCAAAAATGAACACATGTAAAGCCATACAAATACAATTCTAAAACTTTTTAAAAGAAAAAAGGACTTGTCATGTCCTCTTAAGTAAGTGTGCCTAAAACAGAAATCCCCATGAAAACTGAAGTTAACTAAAATCTTAATCCCTACGTATGAAGCAAACAGACTCCAGCTACCATACAGACTTCAGCTATCACAGTGGCGCTACACCTTAGGAGCAGGGCCATGGCTTTGTCTCTGCTACTAGGCTGACAGTGGAACAGTGCTCACATGGTGGGCACAGGACAGTATTAAGTAGAAACCATCTGTCCTACTGCTTACCTAGAGAAGGAGAAGGTAAGGTAGAAATATTAACATGGAACCTAAAAGGTGAATTTTTCCTTAAAGTCGCACACTGTTTACATTCCTAAATCCCTCTTCTTGAGAGAGCTAAAACAAGAACAAGCTGTCATCATATTACCCATTATATTACTTCAGAGTAAATAATGAAATTAACATTTTAAATAAATACTACGTTAAAAATTTTCCTACATTTAGTATTTTTTCATAAAGATAAAATCTTAAAGTAGAATAATTCAAAAGGCTTCTGTATTAATTGGAACTGTGTCTAATTCTAGATTGACACCAACAGAAGCCCACTAAGCCACTGCTTTACTGGTTAATGCAGAAAAAAGACACTGAAATATTAAAAACGGAGTACTAAATGAGCTCAATATTTAATGAAACTAAATATCTGACATGTGACTATTCCATTCTGCACTTTAATTTCCCAGGGAAATCTACAAGTCTCTGGAAACAGCTACATCCACTCATTTTCTGGCTTTCCTGAAGCTTCAGGGATTAGTGCAAAAAAAAAAAAAAAAAAAAAAAAAGGAACTCCAAAAATTAAAAAAACTCTTCTCTCAAACTGTTTTAGAGTTAAGATCTATAAAATGTTCTAAATTTTCTTTTTGCTGTGGTTGAAAGAGTTAAAATTTTAAGCTAACCCCACTAACCCTGCCTTGAGGACAAGTATGTCTCAAGGCTGAGAACAAGAACTACAGACCACCTGGTCTCGATAAGGTCTGGCTCTGCAGTCCTGAGAAAAACTAGTATGAAGGTCAGTGTGCCCCAAAACAGGGTGATCTGGAGTTGAATCATATCCAAAGCAGACAGAGTGTGCCAATTTGAATAAACCAATGAAATTGCTATGTGCCTGTTGCTAACTGCTTATGTAATTTTCCCTATAAATATGTCCCCCTAATTGAGTTTGGGGTCGACTCCTCTATTTCCTGTGTGAGATATGTGTCGTCCCCAAAGCTCTGGTCTTCCCTCAGCCCCTAAATAAACCTCTTGTCTGATTGTAGCAAGATAGGCTCTCTGTGAGTTCTTGGGTTTGCATTCTCCCGGTACTAGAGTGAGGGGCTTCCCCAATTTGGGGGTCTTTCAAGGTAAATATGTAAACCAAAGGCCCTATGGGAAGATTACTCAAAAAATAAGAGATAATGCAGAGATGCATCAGATACTTAATGCTTTTCCTAAAAGCACCATGCAGGGTTTTTTTTGTGAAAAAGAAAGAAAAGTACAGCATGGAAATGCCAGTCTTCCTTCTTCTTCCCTTCTCTCATCTAAAGTTACTAGTTACATGTTGCTTGAGTCCTTCCTCAAAAAACAGAGCAATAAAAATCCATTTCTGATATGCTTTTCTGGAGCAGAAGCTACATTCCATTTTCTCTTTGGTGAGTGAAGAACCCAAATAGTTTAATAAGATTTTATTGCCTAAACCATGATAGAACTAAGAAAAGATCTCAAAGTGCACCTCACACTTAATAAGGTAGTTAATACTGGCCCCTCGAGTATACTTCAGGCAACTGGATTTTGTTTCCAATAAACCACCAACATCCCCCAAGATATTACATAAACATGATCACAACAAAAGTGCTAAAGAATAAAGTGTGAATAATAGTTTTTGAATTTCAAAATAGAAAGTATGCAATTATGCAAAAAATAAAGTCATCAGATTTTTGACATAACCATCCCATTCTGCAGTGTTGACTAACTGCCTGGTGGTTTTAATGAAAGTGGCCCCTATAAGCATTAAGAGGTGTAGCTTGTTGGAGAAGATGTATCACTGGAGGTAGTCTTTGAGGTTCTAAAAGTCCATGCCAGGCCCAGTCTCCCTTCCTCCTTCTCCCTCTCCCTCTCTCCATCTCTCCATCTCTCTATCTCTCTCTGCCTCCACCTTGCAAGTAAGATGCAAGCTATCAGCTACGGCTCCAGTGCTAGGGTTGCCTGCTTGCTACCATGCTTCCTGCCATAATCATGCATAACCCTCAGAAACTGTAAGCAAGGCCCCAGTTAAATGCTCTTAAGTCATGGTGTCTCTTCACAGTGATCAAACAGTAACTAGTCCATACTGTAACGTCCCAAGTAGCAGGGATATACAAGAATTGGTCTAGTCCTGGAGGTACTGACAGCTGACATAGGAGACAGTCAAGAAAACATGAGCATCCATAGTGAAGTGTGGGCAGAATAATATGGGAAAAGGAAACAGATGTCTAAAAGAAAGGCTGGAGACTGGGAGTTAGTGAGTGAAGATGGAGAAAAAGCAAGTACTTAAATATACTCATCGTGTTCCCTCTTAGCTGCAAGCATTAGAGATAAAGGCAGGCAGATCTCTGTGAGTTCTACATAGTGAGTTCTAGGATAGCCAGGGATATATAGAGAAACCATGTCTGGGGTAGGAGAGGGAAGAGAAGGAGGGGCAGAAGAAGAAGAGGAGGAGGGGGGGGGGAAGGGGAAGAAGAAGCAGCAGCCGCTATGTGGTCACAGCAACCTGATAAGCAGCATTATAAAGAATACAACACTATATAATTCCAGTGCTGCTTGGCTTTGTTGTTTTAAATACTAGTCAGTTTTGTAGAAACAATCTAATACACAAGGCTTGCCAGTCTGTGGCAGCAGTGGGAGGTGACAGAAGGGGCACAACTGAAGGGACCTTGGTACTCTGTCCCTTCTCCTCCTCTCCCTGACTCACGGACACCATGAGTCATCTACTACAGCCTTCCACCAGAGTACTACCCGAAACGGTGAGGTAAAGCAGACGGTGGACTCTCTGTGAGCCACGATGACTCTTCTTCAAAGTTGATCATCTGTCCCAGTACTTTGTTACAAGGCTGGAAAGCTAACCCAGATAAGCACCACAGATTATATGAAATTTTAAAGTACAAGTTTGGGAACTAATTTAACTCCAGGTAAATTTAGTGACTACTAGATAACCATCTTCTGAGCCAAGGGCAAAGTCCACATTCTATTCATCTTTGCATCTCTAATATCCAGTATCCGCCGTGTCTCAACATGGCAGACAGTAGATGCTCTCTAAACATTTCTTGGGTCTGTGAAAGGTAAAGGTGCTTTCTACTGACTAATGATGAATTTCATGCCCAGACCCCAACTACAGAAGGAAGAGAACTGAGTCTGTAGTTCTTCCTCTAACCTGTACCTGATGCAGTGCACATGTGACCTCATGGGTACACAGAATCACAATGTAAATTTAAAAATGTTTTTGACCAAAGTAGATAATGGCTTCACAACTCAGTATTAAACTAGCATTTGCTTATAAATCTGTTCACAAAACTACTTCAAATGATATTAAGAAATTATTTAAGGATCATTTACTAACATAAATTTTATACAGTTTTTCCCCTCAATCTAGTCTAATCCACTTAACTGAGAAAATCCAAATTTGTTAAATAGTTTTAGAACACACAACTTTAGGGTTAATTTTTACTAAATAAGAATCTGTAATATCAAATATCTCAGCACACTGAAGATATCTGATCCTTTCCTTCTTTGGGTAAGCGCTACGTCCAACAGTACTTTCTGAAAAACAACCCAGCAGCTACATTAGGCATGGTCCTATACTATTAACTGATGTATAATTCCTTCTACATAGCAAGTGTCTTCCCTTTTAGGTCCTCAGATTTATATGATAAAACTATCCCTATAAGGAAAAGAAATATATATTGAAATGCTTAAAATATAAGACAAAGCAGCTTCCTGTAGGTTAAAATATACTGTGTACTGTTTGAGCACATTAGGAATAAACCACCATGAGTCCTAGTATCTGTTTCCCAAAACCAATAAAGACTAACCAAAACATTTCCCCCAGACACATATACATATTAAAGAATTTAAAGTTTATTTTGCAAAGAGACTGAATTAGGTTATTTGACAAGTTTAGGTCTATAAATGAATAAATTTATAGCTATAGACAATCCCACAAAAACAATATTAAAAATATCTAACATATATTAAAAGGAGAATATAGTGAGTAGCTACTAATAGTCTTTTCTTTTGTGTCGATTAAATTTTTCTGGAACTTAGTAGAAGTAATGATGTATTAAATGCCAATGGAATCATAACTTATAAAGATGTCTAAACAGCACGCCTTACGCTATATTGTAATTAAAATGTTAAATTGAGCTAAGTGTTTGGTGACATGAGCATTTAATCCCAGCACTTGCAAAGCAGAGGTAGGTAAATCTCTGAGTTAGAGGCCAATCTGGTCTACAGAGCAAGTTTCAGGGCAGTCAATGCTACACAAAGAAACTATATCTTGCAAAAAAAATAAGCATCAATAACAACAACAAAAATTAAGTCAAAATTCAGAATTGCTATGAATGTGATTTGCATATTAATGACATTTTATCATTTACCAAATATAACTTACTTGAAACATTATAATTTGTCTATACTTAAAATAAATGGTTACTTACTACCCCCTAGGTTGATTTTATTAAATCATTGTATTAAAACTGAAATATGTACAAAGAATGTTTCCCATGGGGAGCATTGTACATCAATGTTACAACTTTCAACAGCAAAACAAGGGTAAGCATGGAGCATACCATTAATCCCAGCACTCAAGAGGCAGAAGCAGGGGGACCTCTATGAGTCCCGGGCCTATCTGGTCTATACAGAAAGTTCCAGGTTAGGTAGGACTATATGATGGTACCCTACCTCAAAACAAAATAAAAGCAATAAACCAATTTTTCAAACAAAAGGAAGTTTATTAGCTGACAAAATATTTTAAATACTTTCAAGTAAAACCTATGAAAACTATGGAGCCATAAATAAAATGTTGCTAATTTAATTTTTAAAATGTTCATCTAATGTTATGATGCTAACACTAATTTAAAATGATAGGACATCACAGTTTTAACAGAACTGCAATTACCTACTATGTACATGTAGATTTGGTGAAGATATCAAAGCTGAAACTTTGCTCTGTTTTTCAATTTTTCTTTTACATTAATACTTCAATTTTTTTAAAACATCATTTAAGGTACTTTCCTCAGGCATTTTACATCTTATTGATAAATAAAATAAACTGCCAGTAAAAACGAAAAAAGAAAAAACAAAACCTTTATTTCTCACCTTCCTGACTGTGATCAAAATATACTAAGAAAATACTATTTTTCATTAAAAATCTTTCTTTTCTTTTTCCTCTATTTTTTTAAAGAAAGATTGTACTTGATTTACAGTTTGAAGTAAAGTCCCTCCTAGCAAGGAAGCAGGCATACACGGCACCCTGTCCCCTTGGTCTGTAGTGAAGGAGCAGGGGAAGGATCGAAGAGAGAACAGTGCTGCAGCTTGTTTCCACCACATCTAAGCTGCTCTTCACTGCTCATAAAGCTTCTCACCATCACTCTCATGGTCATTCTATCAGAATGGAATCTTGAAAATATTCCAAAAGTAATCTGAGAGTCTGGATTTCAAAGACCTACCTTTACGTAAGGGTTGTGGCATCATTAAGATCTGGATGAGCAGAAGCGATGTCACATCATGATAAAGAATTGGAACTTCAGGCTGCTGGTCTTCATTCCCCAACCTAAAAGAAAAACTGCATGGTCATGTTCTAGTGTATGGAATATCTTCCTAACTCATTTCACATATGACATGTATGCTTACAAAACAGAAACAAAAATAAGAAAGAAATCTTAACAGAAGTACTTGATGGCCATACTTTGTCTTACTGATATAATACTGTGATTGTTTGGTAATGCATACATTTTCTTTGTCTAACTTGAAAACATTACATAAGAACTTAACTAAGCCTTACCAAAGTTTAACACCTACACTGCATTAATGTTGCTCAAAGTCTTTTGGATCACTGAAATTACAGAAACTAAGAAAGGTGTTGAATAGAACACAAGAAAACAAGTCACACGAGGCATCTCATAGCTATAATCACAACTAACTCAAGAGAAATAAATGCTCACCTTATAAAAAGGCACGGTCACAGATCAGAAATTTGATCTGGTTAATATTCTCATTGAAAATTGTTAAGAGTTAGCTGTCTCGTGAGAGGCTCTGCCAGCATCTGACCAATAACACAGATGCTTGCTGCCAACCATTGAAAAAAAGCACAGGGAAGAGGAGTTAGGGGAAGGACTGACGGAGCTGAAGGGTTTGCAACCCCATAAGAAGACCAAAAATATAAACCAAGCAGACCCCCCCATAGCTCCCAAAGACTAACCCACCAACCAAAGAGTACACATGGAGAGACCCAAGGCTCCAGCTGCATATGTAGCAAAGGATGGCCATATCTGGCATCAATGGGAGGAGAGGCCCTTGGTCCTGTGAAGGCTTGATGCCCCAGTATTGGAGAATGCTAGGGCCTTGAGGCAAGAGTGGGTGGGTGTGTAGGGGAGCACCCTAATAGAAGCAGGGCAGGGGATGGGAGATGGGACAGGGATTTGCAGAGGAGAAAGCAGAAAGGGAGATAACATTTGAAATGTAAATAAATATAATAGCCAATTAAAAAAAGACTTTATTCCTGATACAAACTCTTAACAAAGGCCTTAACATTTACATTTTTAACACAGGATAACCAAAGTCAAACTTCTCATACACCAGAAAAGGTATCAAATCTACAGATGTGCAGCATTATGAAAATACAGACTTCAAAGCAGGGCTCAAATTAAAAGAATTCTTGGGGGGGGGGGGTCTGCCTACCTGACCGTAACAAACTCTGAGCCTCATACACTCATATCTAACAAGCACTCTATCATCAAGTACAGTCTTACTGGAAAGTTAATTTTTTATTGGATATTTTCTTTACTTACATTTCAACTGTTATTCCCTTTTCCAGTTTCCCTTCTGGAATCATCTATTCCATCCCCCCTCCTCCTGCTTCTATGAGAGTGTTCCCCCACCCACCAGTTCCCTCCTACCTTCTCACTCTGGCATTCCCCTACACTGGGACATCAAGCCATCCTATGACCAAGGACCTCTCCTCTAGTTGATGCACAGTAAGGACATCCTCTGCTACATATGTGGCTGGAGCCATGGGTCCCTCTCAGGAGACCGCTATATCAGACACGTGTCAGCATGCACTTCTTGGCATCCACAATATCGTCTGGGTTTGGTGACTGTATATGGATCCCCAGGTGGGGCAGTCTCTGGATGGCATTTCCTTCAGTCTCTGCTCCACACTTTGTCTCTACATTTCCTCCTGTGAATGTTTTGTTCCCCCTTTTAAGAAGGACTGAAGCATCCACTCTGGTATTCTATTCTCCAAATGCAAGGGCACCCACATTCATAAAAGAAACTTTACTAAAGCTCAAAGCACGTATTGCACCACATACAATAATAGTGGGAAATTTCAACACCCCACTCTCTTCAATGGACAGATCATGGAAACAGAACCTGTATCAGAGATACAGTGAAACTAACAGAAGTTATGAACCAAATGGATTTGACAAATATTTATAGAACATTTCATTGTAAATTTAATAACTTTCTCTAAAAAGATTTTAACTGCTTGTAATCTTTCAATAATACTTACTGTGAATTCATATCTTCTACTAACTGGGTGAGTTTTTTCCATGGATTATACTCAGAATCAATGGTATAAAGCCGCATGTGCAAGGCTAATACGTGGAACAGCTGATCTAAATAAATTGGGGGAGAAACACTAATGAGAAAGTTGATATAATTCTTCCAGAACAAAATGTTCTCAAAAGTTCTAGTTATTTTTTTGAATAGTTTTATTAAGTAAATACAATCCTTATTTAATTTGATCAGTCATTATAATTAATCAAGTTTACCCCATGTCTTGCTTAGGTTTTTCTTGCCGTGACAAAAGGGTTTATCCTACAACTCTCAGGTAATACTCCATCAGTGAAAACAGTCAAGGCATGAACCTGGAAGCAGGAAGTAAAGCAGAAGCCCTGGAAGAACACTGCTTCCTGGTGTGACCTCATGGCTTGCTCAGCCTGCTTTCATACACCATCCAGAGCCACCTATCCAGGTGTGGCACTGTCCCAATGAGCTGAGCCCTCGACATCAAGAAAATGCCAACAGAGTTGCCTATAGGCCAACCTTATGAAGAAATGTTTTTTATTAAGACCCCTCTTCCCAAACATGTCTAGGTTTATGTCAAGTTGACAAAAACCAACCACCAAACCAAGATTGGCCACCATAAGCTGCAACAGTGCTCTAACCATAACCCCCATGATTCCCAACAGAGTCTAAACATGCCCTTATGCTCAACCTTCACTCAGAAGTGGTCTGCTTTCCTCATCTGTGACAGTCCTTTTACCTTTATTTCATGCTGCAACTATGCCTGTTTGTACTTCTGTAGTCTTTTCCTAACTCCAATTTGCTACCTTCAACTCCCTCCCTGGGCATTACGGAAAAGACATCCTTAGCAGTTCAGTTAAAAGTGAAGTTCTTTGGAGACTGTCTACCTCCAGGTCTTCATTCTTTGAACAATTAAACTATTTTAAGCTATCTATACAATTTAAGGTGCTGTTGTAAATAGCATACATACATGGAAGTTATTTAGTATAGATCACGAGCTATATCTACATTAGGTTAGAACTTCCCAAATCAAAGTGTCAGAACTAGAGGTTATCTTAGCTTTTTTGACTGAAGTGTATGCTAGTTTTGTGTTCCATTGTTGTTGTTGTTGTTTGTGGGGCTGGGCCTGGAACATGCCAGGGAAGTTCTCTATCACTGAGCTAGAGTCCTGGTGTCTAGAACTTAATCCTGGTGAAATCACAGAATCCACTGAGATGCAAACTGTGGCTTCTTAGCTACAGCAATAAGCACAGTCTCAGAGCTAGCTACAAAAGAATGTTTATTTTCCTGCCAAGAGATAATTGTCTCTCACATGATGCTCTGATACTAATAACTACCCAATATACCTTCCAATGGCTTCAACAATTCCTACTTCTGGAAAAGAACCCCCCCCCCCCCAAAAAGCCACTAGAATTTTATTCACGTGTCCAGATTATGGATAAATTCACTAATTCTAAGCCTCTGGGTAAATGTAAATGTCTCAGAAGAAAAAGGTACAAAAAGCCCCAAATCCTTTACTGAAAACCTTTTAAACAACACTTTCTAGAATAGTACCAAAACTATTAAAACTTATGCACTGACTCAAACACAGTATAAACTACACTTTCTTCATCTTAATAGTTGCCCATTTAAAGCATATTATTATACCACAGAGTACATATACAGTCTAAATGCATACATTAGGTCACTAAACACTCAGTAAAAGAAAAAAAAACAGCTTATTGAATTTTATATTCTAGAAATCAAGTGGTAGCTCAATATAAAATACCCAAATCTATTATAAACATTAAAAAATTTATAAATATCAAAATTTCATATTTGGATTTTTATGGTACAAATTTTAAGGTATTTTGCTTTTAAGTCAACCCTATGACATATCTTTTCTATGTCTTTTCTATATCAAGCCTTTTTTATACTTTTTATTTATATACAGTTTAAATATATAAAGGTCGATGTGTGCTATTAGATATTTTTAGTATTTAAGAAAATATATTCATTTTTAATATGCTATGTATTCTAAAAAAGTTTAATTTCCTATGCCAGAATCTTAGGTAACATTTCAACTCTAGCAATTTGGGGCTAATAATAAACTATATTGTGACATTAAGTAATATTACTCCCGATATTCACATCAATTCTCTAAACAATGAGTCAACAGGCATAAAAAGTCCTGTTCATGAAAAACCTTGTTTGAGCTGTAAATTAGGCCTCTCTTAAGATATCTTTACTAATGGTATTAAAGAATTATGTCTATAATGTAAAGCATATACATAAAGGAAGCAGGTATTCTTTTAATATATTTAATACATATATAGCAAAATATAGCACAATCTCTTACTTAATAGCAACAACAGGAATCTATACACAATATAATTTTCTTTATACAACTATATTTTAGTCAACTCAATGTAAATTTCTTTCAATAACTTCTTTTATTCTTGAGAATAATATATTTATGTAAATCTGATCAATTAGACATTTATATTGCTGACCAATCACAATATAGAAAAGGTTAAATATCCACATTGTTTTTCTAGTAGCATTTTGAACATTTATTACTTTGAAAACTGAACTTACATGAACAGAATTTGAAAGAAAACAAAACACTGAATGACCACTTTGCCTATATAGGCTTTCAAAACAGACATCAATAGAAATCTTCTAAAATCTAACATTGTTCGGTACTTACTTAAACAAGATCTTTTACCAGCTGTGCTTGCACCCCCTGAGCACAGACTGCCTCCTCTATGGATCAGTTCCAGTTCCAAATTGGTTCTGTAAGCAAAGCATTAAGATCTATCTCAGTTACAGGCTAGGGAGACTGTTTTATTGACATACTTCAATCAAGGTGGAAAATAAACTCTTCAGCCTTATTACTTGCAAAAGCACAGTTTATGCAGTCTTAATGTTTTTTCTTATACTTAGCAATTAAAAAGTAACAATTTATCCATCTCTCTCAAATGTTCAAATTTAAACCTGTAAAAGAATTACACATACAACATATGTAATTGTTGCAGTCTCAGTCACTTGCAAACTAAAACCTGGGCCTTAACAAAAGAAAATCCCTGCAACATACTTCATAAGCCCATATATCAATTTGATGAAAACTATGTACTTCAACTGTCAGCTACTAGGCAGATAATTACTATTATTAAAAAATACAAGGCATACTGATTTTTCTAACAAGGAAATTATTTTCATTCATTGGAGATTACATGGTATGTGGAAATCAGTATCATGAAACAAAACCACCAACACTAAAGTGACTATGATCAACACATAATAATTAATCATGATCTCTTTTATGGATTTCTACAGCTTCAGTTTTATTAAAATATATTGTGTCACTATTGATAGTGGTAAAGATTAGTACTGCTCACAAACATCTGAAATTACAAGGCATTTAGCATTTATTAGCTTACCAAATAGCAACTATGAGTAAAGTGATGTTTCAAAAAGCAAACCTATGCAAAACCGAAATGCTCAGAATAACAATAGAACAATTTTACCAAAATAAAAAATTGAGTTATACTTCAACTGTGCTATATTTCAACCATATCATCTTAAGTACTTATTTTCAACAAGCAAAATTGAATTAACTAGTTTATATCCAAACTATGTTAATGAAACACCCACCCACCTCCACCTTAAAGAGAGGTGAGACTTCGAGCTTACTCTCTGCTGCAAATTCAAGAAAGACTACATCCTATTTAAAAACAAAACATTTAAACTGGTTTTAACTATATATTAAAATGATATTTCACATATAACATACAAACTTTAAAATATTAATATTCCTAAGTCTGTACATTTGCCACCCATTTCTAACGATATGGTTTCATCTTCTTCTCGGGGTGGGGAAGATGCACTTTAACATGGATAATGTTCCTGCTCAGAGCTCCATCTGGCTGCTGCTGATAAGGGCATGTGTGTGACAAGGGAATTTTCCACCCTTCAGGCGATTTGCAATGCTCACTGAACTTCTAAAAACCTACCAGCAAGGAAGCAGGGACAAGGATTTCATATTAGTGGACAGAAAGCGAGCGCGGAGACCAGCATGTGTTCCTTCATCAAGGGAATATAAATGAGATCAATATATTTTGTTTTCACAAATCTTCTGTTGCCTAATCTGTAGAAAAAAATTAATGGCTATATTCTCTTATAAAAACTATGATTTCCTAGATAGCACTTTTTAAAAGTACCAACCAAATACACAAACAAATCTTACAAATCAATGTCAGAACCAGAATGTCAACTTTCATCTCACTATATTTATAGAAATGTCACTAAATTATAATAACAATTCTGTTTACTGGATCACCAAATATACTTTAAAAGATGACAAATAAGTTATTATGAATCTTATTCTAGAGAAAATAAATCTATTGTCTGATATTATTTTAAAATATGGCTGGAAGATCTTCTATGTAACATTTCTACTTCATTTTATGAAACTATACAAAAAGTTAGTGCATAATATTTAGAATTTTAAAAATCAATGTCAGAGGCCCTAGTCATCAATGTCATATTGCTTCATTTCCACCCCAGCGTTAAGACTCACTAGACTAAGTCATCCAGGTGAGCGTGTGTCCCCTGCCTATTACATTTCACTGTTGAAATATCTTAGCAATCTGTTTTTCTTTCCTGAATGTATAATACAAAAATAAGCATAGTTTGGGAGTGAGGTTTTTATGCTTTTTATTCTTGAAGAAAAGTAGATTCTATCTTCTGCACTTTCTACTACAAACATTCCCAGTGAATTTGGCAGTAGAGAAAACCTCTACATTTCAAAGAATGACAAGATTGTAGAAAGCTATCCCTGGGGACTTAGAAACACCAAACATTAAAATGTCCTTTAACTATGTCAGCCCCTTTATCCATATCAAAAGTTTGTGCTCCTGTTATATTTCCCTTCTTACTGTTATTTTTAGAATAATTTGAAAAACAAATGTGCAGATGTACATATACACACACTCAGCCACATGTAAGTATGTGCATGAGCACATGTACACATGAACACACACACACAGAGAGAGAGAGAGAGAGAGAGAGAGAGAGAGAGAGACAGAGAGACAGAGAGACAGAGAGACTGGGAGACAGAGACAGAGAATAAAATCAAAGTGGAACAATAGAAAGTGCAAAGATTTTAGAGAACAGATCTGAGGCCTTGAACTAGCTACTTCCTTGTCTGAGAAAGTTTCTCTGTTGGGTTGAGAGCCTAGAATAAAGACACAGCTCTTCTTAAGAAGCCTTTCTAAGAGAGGAAACAGATAATTCATATACTTTGTTTTAATTTGTTTATATTCCCTTTTGAAGTTCCATAGCATTTTACCAAAATAACATTTGTAGAACCTATTTTATTGTTTTATATACAATGTTTCTTAAGCAACCATGTCTTAGTGTCTTAGTGTCTAAATCCCTAATGATACTTACCAATATGCTTTATAAAAAACAAACAAACAACAAAGAAACAAACAGCCATGATAAGACTGAGATGACTCAGTGGATATGGTGCTTGCCTTGCAAGCAGAACTCCTACACCTACATAGGGCCAGACAGATTTACCACACCATCTGAGAGTTCAGCATTTATGAACTGAAGAGCAAGGGGCTAGTCAGGTACCTAAACAGAAAGCTCCAGGTTAAGGGACAGAAGAAGACACTCCACATCAACTGCAGGCTACACACTCCCCCACACACACACCTACCCCCCAACACACACACACACAGTGGGGGGGGGGGGATAAAGAGAGGGAGGGAGAGAGGTATACACACACACACACACACACACACACACACAGAGGGATGGAGGGAGGGAGGGAGAGGGAAGGTTACATATATATACACAAACACATACATATACACACATAGAAAATTAATCACGTGCATTTATTGATTTGTAACTGATCTCCTTTTGCTGATCCTTACAATCCTTAAATGCATCACCAATAAATGAGAAAAAAACAGGACAAGCAGATTGCCTCAAAAAATTAGTTTTAAACCAAAAGCAAAAAATTAGAGGTTCAGTTTGACTCTGGGTCTGATGGGTTAGGCCTGCAGTCCCAGCTACTCAAGCTGAGGAGGAGGAATTGTGTAAGCTTAGAACTTTGAAATCAGCACATGCAGCATAGCCAGATGCTACTTATAAAAGACATTTTTACTTGGCATTTTAGAAAGCATTTCTCTTGTTTTCAATGTAATTACTTTTAAAGATCAAGACTTGCAGTACAGTATATGAAGACACATATCCACTCTACTGAATACCAATCCAGTCATGACTGAGATGTCTGCTCATCTGTATCTCACATGCGCCCGTATCTTCTCTCTACATTTCCGTGTTGCTCACAGTTACACACCTAGAGCTACAGACCAAAACCTCTAAACTGTTTGTGACTTAGATACTAAAGTCCTTGCTGGGAAAATCAATTACTGAAAGTCATGTCTTTCTTAGTTTCAGTAATGCAATAATATTAAGGAAGCCTTCTTAAACAGTAATCTTTTCATAATCCATTTTTATGACTAATATTTGCAACAGAACAAAGGTTTCAGAAATAGGTTGAAACGCATTAAGTTGGTATGGTTAATTCGAGAATTAATTTTCAAAAATACATTCCAACAATTTCCCTTTTGTTGCCTTCCAACAAAATTTTGTTTTTCCAAGAGGGTCCTTATGTAAATCAAATTAAAAAACAAAGACATGTACCCCTTCCATCAAAATACTGAGTTAGCCACCAAAAGAAACATTCTCTTTCCAAATATGAACATTCTAATGCTCCCTAAAGAACAAAATTACTTACATAGATAGGATAAATTCAACTCAAAAACTAGAACTTCATCTTATTAAAATGCCAAATATAAATATATCTTCAAGTTCTGGGAATCACAAAGAATTAGAAATTAAGTAATTCAAAGTAGGTTTGAATTACCACTTATTTCATAAATACTTACTCAAATAACTTGGAACTACAACTTCTTTCATAAATAGTTAATAGTTTCAGAAATATTTTTCTGAAAGATAGGCAGTAACATATTTCATAGGATTTAAATATTTAAATAAAAGAATAAAACAAGCTGTATTTAGTGAAATAAAGGCCTCGTACCGAATCTCAGCATTATGTTCTACTCACTATGATAAAAACCTTTCCCTTCATTCAGATTTTAATTTTCAGTCACTTTGGCCTTCATTTGTTTTCTTCACAACAGCTGAGTAAGACTCAGGGAGGACTGCAAGCTCGCTGTGAGACTAGGTATGTGCTTGATTATTCTAACCGAGTAATCACTGTCTCGTTGTTTTAGCTTATGACTCAGGTTCAGAGGCACATGGGAGTGATGTTCCTGCTTCTTGGCCTGCACCTTTAGCATCTGACCCCATCCTTGCTTCTCTATGAAAGAACAACAATGAGCCCGTCTTACTGTTATTATATCCTTTTTTCACAAGTTATTTGTATTTTAAGGCAAAAAACAAGGACCTAAATTTCAGCCAAACTATACTGTAATGAAATTGTTTAACTTATCAGATTACAGGAAAATTTCATGTATTTATCATTCCCACTCAATCAGGATCTCAGGATCTCCCAGTAATGCCAACTCTAGTGAAACTGAAGGCATAATACACAAGTGAGAGAGAGGGAGAATGTGTGTGTGTGTGTGTGTGTGTGTGTGTGTGTGTAAATACAACAGCTGATCTGTGTTCAATTGAATTTCTATATTAAAATTACATATTATACAGAAGCTATGTATGATCCTAGATCCTTAGTAAAGTTAAATTATATTTAGTTTCATCAGCATATTTACTTAAAAGTATGCAATAATCAGTAGCTCCCCAGAAACAAAATAATAATTATATACCTCACTACTCAAAACAACAACAACAAAAAGCATTCTGGGTAAATGACAGCCTAGGAACACATGGAACAGGAAGTCGTTTCCTGATGCAGAGACACATCTATATCAATAGGGTCCGGCATCTATGTTTTCAGACTGAAGAGTAAGTTCCTTATCTTGAGCTCTAACTTGCTTGCTGAAATTCTTCTAAGTGTGGATCCATTTTCCTGGGTTTTAAAGGTCACATAAGCTCTTTCACTTACTGCTGTTACACTGCTATGGGAATGGGGCAAAGAGATTAAAAACAGAGCACGACCTATAAAGGGTGAACACAGACAGGAAGAAAGACTAACTGAAAAAACAAAACCCTCTGAAGTCCAGCCTGTATTGCTGCCAGTAAGTTGCTGGATGACTTCAAGTCCCATCATCTCTCTAAATTGTACCAACTACAATACTGTTTGAACAAAATAAGAGGTATCCCTGAAAAGACATACAAGGCTCTGCAGTGACAGCTTTCATGGGATGTGTTTGTTTGTGTCTAGCTGTATATGCCTGCTTCTTCCCTGTTTCCTTCTTTTACGGCTCTCCATTTTCACATATTCTCCACAAGTCCTGCTTACATGCGCTTTGGTGGTGAGCCACCTACTCAGCAATTAAGCTAGTGCTCCTACTTCAGAGGATGGGAACAAGCGCTGGTTCTCTGAGTCTACCAGGCAAAAGTAGAGGCGCAGAGCACCTGGCTTCTTGCTTTCTCTTCCTTCGCTGGTTTTCTACACCGCCTGGCATTTCCTAACACACTTGGAGAGCCCTCACTTGGTTCATGTAAACAAAGAAACAAGTTTCACTCCTGCAGCTTTAATTTCTGTAATGAAGGCATATAACATTAGGTTTTTAGTTCTCGGCATAAGCACTTGACCAGACTTCAACATACATAAAATGCCATATGTTAAGGGATTCATCTGCCCCAAGGATTAATAATATACTTCCCCCCTTATGTTCCATGATGTTCAACAGCAGCCAAACTGTGCATCAAGTAATTTAAAAATAACTTCAGGAAAAAACCTCCTGGGAGGTTATAAAACTAGCTATACCTTTAACCAATATTAAAGATACATATCCTTTCTTTAAACAGATACAAATGGTAACATGAAACAAAGATTCACTAAACAATAAAAAACTAATACTAAGGGAACACTAATATATATCACACATACCTACCTAGCAACAGAGTACATAAAGAGAAAATCATTGTCTGGTGAGCCTGGGGTCTTGCTATAGTCTCTGTATTTCTTCTGAGTGGTATTTTTTATATCTTTCATTACAGATTCCATTTCTTTACTTAAGTTGGTTTCTGACTATAAAAAGTGAAAATACATATAAAACTTATATTAATTTTCTTTAGTAATAGCTTAAAATGAAATATTTATCATATAAACATATTAGAAAGTTAACATTAAATCAAAATAGAGGTAACATTAACAACTTTGCACAATTTAGTGCATGAAGAAAAATCAATCAAAAATGAATCTATCTTATTCAATTTCTGGGTGGCAACTGATAATATCCAATTATGATAAAACACAATTATGAATTATTATTTTGAGTTAGCAATATAAACTCTAATATAATCTAATAAGTACACAATGTTAAATAACATTTTAGAATCACTTCCATGTTTCCAAAAAGCTGACTTGATTTAAGTTTAGTTTTCAAAGAAATATCAATGTCCTTTACTTTCAGGCAAATTTTAAATATATTTACACACCAAAACCCCCTTAGATCCTAAAGTTAGTCTTCATTTGAGAAAGTGAATGCCAAGAGATAAATCTGAATGGTTTAATGTCCAAATTTCTGTTTCATAAGCTTAGCTTAGTGGCAGAGCACTTGCCTAGTATATGAAATGCCTTAAGCTCAAATCCCAACACTACAAAAGAGTAGAATGGTATAGTAGTAAAGTACGTCCCATCCTTTAGGGACCAAGACAAAAGATCTACAGCATAGGTAAAACATTTTAAGAACTTAAACCACAAAAATTCTACTGGTGGAAATTAAAAAACAGAATCATTTAAGTCAATTCACATTATAAGACTAACTTGTAGTGAATGGTCACATAGTATTTTCTAACATACACACAGTAAATAAAGATGTGTGTGAAGGTTCTTAATTTTTATTACATTTATTTGGTATGTGCACACATATACACATATATATGAGTGGGCTCATGCATATTATGGCACATGTGTAGAGGCCAGAGGACAACTTGGGGTAGTTAGTTGTCTACTTCCACCACGTGAATCCTTAGGAATTGAACTCAGGTTATCAAGCTTAATCTCAATATAAATAATGATATATTTTCAAACATTGTATTTGGTATTTATATGCTATATTATATTTGTACATTGAGACAGAGATAGAGAGTCATGTACTATGGTACAGAACAGGCCACATATACTTCGATGGTCCCTATTATATTGCCTATAGACATCAAAGCTATTTGGTTCTGATATTCACACAATGGCAAAATTATCTACTAATGCCATTTTCAGAATGTATTCATTGCTAAATAAGCAAAATAACATATATTCTCCTTGCTTGCTTTGTTTCTAATTATTATAACATCTTTAAGGAGCCCACCCATATTTAAGCTTGTGCTGGCTAGTTTGATTTCAACTTGACACAAGTTAGAGTCATCAGAGAGGAGGGAGCCTCAAATGAGAAAAAAATCAGGCTAGAGGCAAACTTGTAGGGCTTTTTCTTAATTAGTGATGGGGGGGGGGGTGGAGGGCAGTCCTCAGGAGGCAGAAGCAGGCGACTCTCCATGAGTTTAAGGCCACCCTCAACTAGCGAGTCCAGGACAGCCCGGGTTGGTTATGCTTAAAAAAAAAAAAAAAAACTCTGTCAAAAAAACAAAAAGGAAAAAAGAAAGAAAGCAGGCTGAGCAAGCCATGATAAGACAGCCAATAAGCAGCACTTTCCCTGGCCTCTACATCAGCTCCTGCCTCCAGGTTCCTGCCCTGCTTGAGTTCCTGTCCTGACTTCCTTTGATGATGAACAGTGATGTGGAAGTGTAAGACAAAGAAACCCTTTCCTCTCCTGCCTTTGGTCATAGTGTTTCATCACAGCAATGATAACGCTAACTAGGAAAAAACTTAAGTTTTGGAAGATAATCTTCATACATTAAAGTTATAATGATTTTGACTAAAGAAAAGCATAGCATCTGATAATTTCTACTACAAGTAGCATTCTGCTCTTCAATAAGTACAAACAGAAGACAAAACCTTCTAGAAATAAATTTCTACTAAATATATAAAGGCCCAGGGTAATTTAGAAAAGACTGTAGGGAGCAGGGAAGAGATGGGACTAAATGGAGGGAGGGACAGAGGGAAGGTGGGAAGGAGAGAAGGAGGGAGGGAAGGAGAGAAGGAGGGAGGGAAGGAGAGAAGGAGGGAGGGAAGGAGAGAAGGAGGGAGGGAAGGAGAGAAGGAGGGAGGGAACTGAAAAACAGACAAAGTTAATAAGTTAGCGAGGATATTTCTGCCTTACACTGATGCTTACTGGGAAAGCTCCCGGCCGTCCCTGCAGCTCCTCCACTTCCTTTATGAGATCTTGTGTACTTTTGTTACAAGGGCGTTGCCAGAGGTTATTTTCCACATTGCTTCCAGGATAACATGGAAGAACACTGTTGGCAAACTGTCTACAGAGGGGACATGTGAATTCTCCTTTGTCCACTGAGAAGCCCTGAAGAACCTGGTCATTCTGAAAGATGAAATAAACAAAGAGATATTTAATTCACACATTTATAGTACATATAATTACACTAGCATATTTTATAGTAAACTAGCATACCATACAAAGAAAGGCATTTCTAAAATGTCACAAAAAATAAAGTCTCTGGTTTAATTGTCAATGGTTAATAAAGCACTTCTTATAATACATCATTATTATAATACATAATCACATGCAAGACACTATCCTTTCTTAAGTGATACCACAATATTTTTCCTATATATGCAAACCTTTAATATCTTTATCTGAGGAAGCTATATAAAGTCTCAATTGTTTAAATGGACTACAAAGCCCTTTACAATCTGGTTTCTCACTAGTTCTTTAGATATATAGATACAGATAGAATGACTCAAAGGTACCTTACTTCATCAAATGTTCCGGCACACTTCAGATGGTCACTATGACCCTGTGTGTACCTTAAAACTGTTAGCACTCTTTGTCCACCAAATACACAACCTGATGCTTAATTTAACTGTCAACTTAACAGATCCAGAATCACCTAGGGGACAAACCTCTAGGCACGCTTCTGAGGGAGTGTCTAGATTGACTGATTCAACAGAGATGAGAGCCCCATTCTAAATGTGAGCAGCACCATTTCACAGACTAGAGTCTGGGCTGGCAAAAAAGAAAGGGGAAAGCAAGCTCCATCCCTCTCTGCTTCCTGACTGTGAATCAATAAGATCAGTGCCTCGTGCTCCTTCCGCCATTGAGCTGAGTGAGTAATGGTGTCCTGGGTTCCCATTCAGTTAAGATTCCAGGCAGGACGCTAACTGAAGCCCTGCTTCTGCTCACCTTTACCCTGGTCTGAATGCAGCCACCAAGTGATGATTCCAGATGTTTGTGGACTTTGGACCGAGAAAGAGATTGCCTTTAGCAATATAACTATGAGCCAAAGAAGTCCGTCCATCCACCCATCCTCCCTTCCCTTCATTGCCTCCTTCTATTGCTTTTGTCAGGTATATCCCCACACAATGAGAAAAGTAACTAACAAACACCATAAATTCTTAAATAAAAGATCTGTCTTATTTATTGTTGTATCCCCAAGATTCATCACAGAATCTACAATACTCTAGAAACTAAATAGTTATTGAAATACATAATGTGCTTAAGGACCATTTACTAGTTATAATTAGCTTATAATCCTGTATCCTAGCCCCTTCTTTTCTGCTTCTTGGAGTAGAAGTCATCCCTGCGTCTACTGAGGAGCAGCCTCTGTGTGCTGTAGCAGTCCTTTGCACTGCAGAAGCCGTGGTCGTTTGGTAGGTAACATCTTCTTTCTGCTGTTTTGCTGTCTCTGCCTCATACAGAATCCTTCCCTTGACCTTGCATAGAGCTGAAGCTAGGATAACTAATTCATTATTAATCTGGAATTGATGAAAGCACAGCAGAGACAACAGGCAAACTCAAGAGCATGGAGTGAGCACATAAATGGCATTCAGAGACAAAATTCCTATCAAGAGGAAAACAAGAAAGTATTGGTAAACCACTGACATATTTTAGGAAGGGAGTGAATAAATTAGAGTAAGAAAATCAGTATTGAAAGTAATCACAAGAAGTCAAAAGAGGGCATACACAAAGTATCAGAGGGAAGACTAATGCCACATGATACTCAAGAACAACCAATAGTGACTGAATGAGGAAGAACAGAAAGGAGAGAAATGCTTCTGAGTTAGAAATCTATAAAAAGAAAATTCACTTTTACAGTAGAAATGTTTCTAGAAAGTTGAACTGAAAAACTAGAAAGGACTTCAGCTGTATGCAAGGTCAAGGGAAGGATTCTGAAGCAAATGACCACGGCTTCTGCAGTACGGCAAAGGACTGCTACAGCACACAGAGGCTGCTCCTCAGCAGACGCAGGGATGACTTCTACTCCAAGAAGCAGAAAACAAAAGTAGGATACAGTCACTTACTAGGAAACTGTACCATAAATGTAAGGAGGGAAGGGAGTGTGTGATGTAGACACACTGATTTCTTGGTGAAATCAGTGTGTCTACATCACACTGATTTCACCAAGAAGAAACAAAAGCTGGTGAATGAAGTTCTGAGGATTGAGGCCTAATGTCTGGATGTGGGGTGGCAGACTTGGAATAGCTGCTGTGGCAAACAGGAAAGAAACACGATGAAAGCAGGAACCTAAATTAGTAAATGTTTTTATAAGCCATGGACATAATCTCTGTCCCTGATATAGAAAATATTGTATGAATAACAGTTTATTTACTTTTATGATTTTCTACCATCTTCTGGTTCACTTGTATGTCTAAAATCAAAAGAAGCTGACTAATGCCTGGGAATAAAGATAGTCTAGGCTCAGTACAAGAAAGTGGAGTTGGGAAAGAGCTAATGAACAAGGAAATGTGCAAAGGTCACAAGTGCTGAAGACAGAGAAATAAGACAGGGTGAATGTGACAAGATGATCCCGAAGGCAGTGGAGCTCAGCACTAGAGTAACAACCACGACTAATACTAATGGAGTCCTAGGAGTCAGCGCAAATGGATAAATAACAATCCCAGAGACTAGAGAAGAGAAATCAGGGTGTGGAAGGTATAAATAAATAATACCTGCAACGGTAACAAACACCTTTACATTTTTCTCTAATTGACTTACCCGTAATGACTCCATATAGGATTTGTGACAATCTATGTGCAACGTGTGGCCACAAGTTTGTACATAAACTCCTCCTTCCCAGCCAATTGATACTGCCAAAAGGCAAGAACTCTTCAAAGAGAAATAAAAGACAAAGAATTAATGTTAAAGAATTACTAACATTAAAAACTAATTATGAATATATTAAGATACATTCAATCAAACCTGCCATGTTTTCATGTATATTCTAAAACATAGTTTGTAGCTTTTTATATAAATTAGGATATAATAACCCTAAAGCAAGATCGTTAAAATTAGAATACTGTGAATTTTAGTTTCCAAATATCCAGCTTACATTAAAGGAGAATTAATATCATAGACAATACATTTTCTACCCCATAACATGTAAGTTCCTCCCAATTAAACTTTCTCTGCCTCTTGATTTAAGACTCCACAAGCGCTTACTCACTGCCAAAAACCTGTGTCATTTGCCATCAACCCTGTTTACCTACACAACACAACACGAGTTCCCAAGCCCTATCAAATACTATATTCAAGCTAAAGACTAAAGAACTCAATGTTCCCTTCCTTTCTCCTTTTCCTCTCTCTCATTTTCATCATTAGGAAAAGCCTGAGTTCATCCTGTAGGATTTGCAGAAATAAGACAGGCAGAGTCATAAGGCACAAGGAATATGAGCGACAGCCACAAAATCAAGTATTTGAAACTGTCATAAAACTGTTTCTACATACTTAAAAATAATGTAAATCTTTACATTTTTCAACGTTGGGAAAAAATTACATATCATAATGCAAGGTACCTAAATGTTTTTAAATCCAATGTTCCAATAATAAATCAAACTTCTTCATGAGAACACAAAAGGTGAAAATACTGCACAAGGGTGGGCAAGATGGCTCAGCAGGTAAGAGCATTTGCCATGCAAGTATGAGGACCAGAGTTCACTCGCTAGAACCCACAGGAGAACTGACTCCCCAGAGTTTGAGTCCCACACACATACACACTAAAAAGAAAGAAAAGTAGTTCTTAGTGCCTCCAAAGAGAAGCTGGAGAGAGCATACACCAGGAGCTTGACAGCACACCTGAAAGAAAGCTCTAGAACAAAAAGAAGCAAATACATCCAAGAAGAATAGAAGGCAGGAAATAATCAAACTCAGGGCAGAAATCAACCAAGTAGAAACAAAAAGAACTATATAAAAAAAATTAACAAAATCAGGAGCTGGTTCTTTGAAAAAAAAAATCAACAAGATAGATAAACTGTAGCCAGAGTAGGCAAAGGGCACAGGGACAGTATCCAAATTAATGAAATCACAAATGACAAGGGAAACATAACAACAGAAACAGAGGAAATTCAAACAATTATCACATCCTACTAAAAAACTTATACTCAACAAAACTGGAAAATCTAGAGGAAATGGACAATTTTCTAAACAGATACCAGGCACCAAAGTTGAATCAGGATCAGACAAACCATCTAAACAGTCCCATAACCTCTAAAGAAATAGAAGCAGTCATTATTTAAGACTCCCCAAAATAGCCCAGGACCAGATGGGTTCAGTGCAGAATTCTATCAGACCTTCATAGAAGGCCTAATACCAATACTCTCCAAACTATTTCACAAAATAGAAACAGAAGGAACACTATTCAATTTGTTCTATGAAGCCACAATTACGCTTATTCCTAAACCACACAAAGACCCAACAAAGAAAGAGAACTTCAGACCAATATTCCTTATGAACGTTGATGCAAAATACTCAATAAAATTCTCATAAACCAAATCCAAGAACACATCAAAATGATCATCCATCATGATCAAGTAGGCTTCATCCCAGGGATACAGGGATACAAGGATGGTTCAATATAAAGAAATCCATCAACATAATCCACCATATAAAAAAAACCAGATGATCATCTCATTAGATGCTGAGAAAGCTTTGACAAAATTCAACACCCCTTCATGTTCAAATTCTTGGAAAGATCAGGAATTCAAGGCCCATAACTAAACATAGTAAAAGCAATATACAGAAAACCAGTAGCCAACACCAAACTAAATGGAGAGAAAATTGAAACAATTCCACTAAAATCAGGGACTAGACAAGCCTGCCCAGTCTCTTCTTAACTATTCCATATAGTACTTGAAGTCCTAGCCAGAGCAAGTAAACAACCAAAGGAGGTCAAAGGGACTGGAAAGGAAGAAGTCAAATAAATCACTATTTGCAGATGATATGATAGTATACTTAAGTGACCCCAAAAATTCCCCCAGAGAACTCCTAAACCTGATAACTTCAGCAAAGTGGCTGTATATAAAATTAACTCAAACAAATCAGTAGCCTTCCTCTACTCAAAGGATAAACAAGCTGAGAAAGAAATTAGGGAAATGATACCCTTCGCAATATTCACAAACAATATAAAATACTTTGGTGTGACTCTAGCCAAGGAAGTGAAAAATCTATATGACAAGAACTTCAAATCTCTAAAGAAAGAAATCGAAGATCTCAGAAGATATATATCCCATGCTCATGGATTGGAAGGATCAACATTTTAAAAATGGCCATCTTGCTAAAAAGCAATCTACAGATTCAATGCAATATCCATCACAATTCCAACTCAATTCTTCATAGAGTCGGAAAGAGAAATTTGCAAATTAGAGTAACAGAAAACCCAGGATATCGAAAAGTATTCTCAACAATAAAAAAAAAAAAAACTTCTGGGGGATCACCACCTGCAACCTCAATTTATTTTACAGAGCAATTGTGATTAAAAACTGCATGGTATTGGTACAGAGACAGACACGGTGGAACCGGTCGCTGTCTTTTTAATATTTACTATAACACTGCCCCACCTGGGGATCCATCCCATATACAGTCACCAAACCAAGACAATATTGTGGATATCAAGAAGTGCATGCTGACAGGAGCCTGGTATAGTGGTCTCCTAAGAGACTCTGCCAGAGCCTGACTCAGAGGCGGATCCTCTCAACCAACCATTGGATTGTGAACAGGATCCCCAATGGAGGAGTTAGAGATAGGACTGAAGGAGCTGAAGGAGTTTGCAACCCCATAAGAACAACAACAATATCCACCAACCAGACCCCCCCCCCCAAGAACTCCCAGGGACTAAAACAGCAACCACAGAGTACACACATATGTAGCAGAGGATGGCCTTATCATGCATCAACTAGAGGAGAGGCCCTTGGTCATGGTCACTTGGCATCCCAGTGTAGGGGAATGCCAGGAAGTGGGTGAGTGGATGGGTGCGTGGGTAAGTGGGTAAGTATTCTCAGAGGGGTAGGGTGGTGAGTGATGGGGGGTTCCAGAAATGGGGATAACATTTGAAATGTATGTAGATATCCAATTAAAAAAATAAAGAGAAAGACAAGTATAAAATTCCTCTCCAGATAAACATGTGCAGTGACATAAACCAAACACTCACAGCAGGTAAGCAGGGTTCCAGTGTTACAAACCAGAAAAACAACAGGAGGCCTGCTCATCTCTGTTTTCTGTTTTGGAAATCCTTAAAATAGAAACAGATTTGGGCTGCATCATTTCCAAGTCAGTGAGTAGTTAGTTAGTAAACATGCTGTTCTCTTCAGCACAATATTATAAAAATGTGAATAATCTTAACTTTTAGAAACAGTAGCTAGTTGTTCTGTTTATTAAGCACCTTTGAGACAGGGTCTAATGTAGGCTGTTCTTGACTCACTATATAGCCTAGGATGGCCTTAAACTTTGGATCTTCATGCCTTTACCTTTAAGTGCTAGAATTACAGGTATGCTACCACCCCTTTGGCCAGTAGTTAGCTTTAAAACTGAAGATAGTAGTCACTGGCCTCTGTAACAGAAGCCTTATTTGAGTTCGCTAGGGTCAAAAGTACAGGGAAACTGTCATGAGAAAATATTTTAGAGATACTTTTACTAGCCCGTTCATTCCTATGCTACATGCTTACCACTGAGTCTTTATAATAAAGTCAGTATTTGTGAAAACCCCATTTGGTAACAGTGCTGTCCCTTTTTATAAGACAAGAATAAAAATACTATTAAGGTCATTAAGCTGTAAGTGATAGAAGCCATGTTCAAAATCAACTCCAAGGCTCAGGTTCCCTCTCTCCTCTGTGTCACATTTTACTTATTTCTACAGTAAACGTATAAGCAAGCTATTTTACATAACTACATTTCTGCATGTAAATTCTGCAACATGTACAGCCTAATCCCATAATCCATATCAATGCCAATTAAGTTACTCTTCTGTCTGTGAGTCAGGTCTGTTCTAGCCAAAAGCCCTGCCCTCTGTGTTAGACTCACTCAGTAACAAGTCCAGGGACTATCTTTTCCCCAGAGACCAGGGACTAACCCTGAAGGAGGGTATAAGATCAATGTAAGCTCTGATCTTAAGGCCAAGTTCAGGACACACCATATACCTACTACAGAAGTACACAAAACCACTGCTATCAAAGGAAAATGTAATAGTCATTAACACAAGAACACAACCGTCAAGGCCAGTTCAGAGCCTTTCATTTAGAAACTAACAAGCTTATCTTGAAACGCACTATTTTGCCTTAGAGATTCAATCTTCTATTAGATCTCTTTTCCTCACAACTATCTTTTGTGATAACACTGGGCTATCTTTTGACTAAATTAAAAAGTTTTTTTTTTTTTAAAGTCCTGAGAGATGGCTCAAGGTAAAGAGACTTGGAGCCCAAGCACTAAGGGTCACAGTTCAGATCCCAGAACCCACAGGAGAGCCAGGAAGGTTCAGTAGCCTCCTGTGCACCACATGTGTGCCTGGTATCTGCAGAAGACAGACAAGTATGAGACCTCCTAGGACTGGAGGTAATACAGTTGTGAGCTGCCATGTGGATTCTGGGAATTAAATCCAGGTCCTTTGGAAGAACAGCTAGTGCTCTTAACTGCTAAGCCATTTCTCCAGCCCTCTAATATTTTCAAAAAGAATTCTGTTGGTAAGATTGTGTTAAGATCATTTTTGTGCAGCATGTTTGAGGATTTCTCTTTATTTTCTGTATGTATCTGTGAATGTGTATGTGCCACGGGCATGCAGACCACCACGGGGGCCAGAAGAAGGGTTCTGATCCTTGGAGCTGGAGTCACAGCAGCTGTGAGCCAGCTGACATGTATGCTGGGAACTGAACTCGGGTCCTGGCGGGCAGCAGGTGCCACTGCCGTCCATCTCTTTAGCCCCACTTTCTGCAGTCAACTGCCACCTTATCGGATGCATTTTTTGTCTTAAGACTTGCATTTTATTTGAATCACTTTCAATCAAATGTATAAAGGTGAATAAGAAAGCCTAATGAAAGAAACCTTCTTCCCGTGTGTGATGTGTGCTGTTTGTATCTAGCCAGCTTGCCTGGAGGGCTTTGCTTCTTTACAGCAATAGAAAAGTAACTAAGATACTCATACACTTAAAATAAAATAAACCTTTAAAAAAAAATTAAGGATGAAAAGAGACTCCAAAGTTGTCTTTTGACCTCTACAAAGACATAATGGTCTGCATGCCCCTCCTCACAAACACACACACACACACAGACACACAGACACACACAGACACACACACACACACACACACAGACACACACACCATTCATGTTTTCACACACATTAATAATACTGATATCAGTAAAACAGATATACACACAATACATTTTAAAATAACCATAACTTCACTTTGAAAACCCTAAAAATAGAACCATGATCATCTATTATCATATCCAAATTGCATTTTAAAGTCTAACATTAGATGTCCTAATTAGCTACCTTAAATATTAAAAAGACCACTTCACTTTTATGTTGACCTACCCAGAAAGGTCACTGCAGAAAAGATCACTTGAACCCTTTATGAATAAAAAAATTGAAGTTTAGTATGTTTGGTCAAATGCACATAGCTCAAAAAAAAATCCCTTTTCTTTCTTTCTTTTTTTAATACTGAACTAAGACTTGTGCTAATATACACAACGCCTCCCTGACTAGAACCACAAGCCCCTCCTGAAGCCATCAGCATCCCCACTCCGTGGACTGTGGAAGCAAACTGCGTGGGCTATTGCTGACTGTGAGGAATCGTGTGTCTGTGCTACTGAGATATACAGGCAAGGAAGAGCTATCTGGAAAGCAATCAAACCAATAATCTACAGTTAACTAAAGTCACACTTTTCTTTAAAGTACTTTAAACTACTATATGTTTACCTAATTCAGGACTTATTGGATTTAATCTACAAAAGTGAGAAAATCATATTTAATAATCTCCTCAAAAAATATTAAACCTGGCAGTGCTGGAGAGGGAAACCATGGTCTCACACATGGCAGGGCAGTCCTGTGCATCGGACACCCTGACATTAACAGTGCTGCTGCTGGTAGGCTGACCTTTAAAGTCTCATCTCGGACTCTGCTGAGTGCTAGCACTTACAAAGAAGCTGGAAATGGGAACAATCTACTAGCCTCCCAGGACGGAAGAACACACAATAATGAACTCCATTTCTCCTTTACATTTTAAAAGTACCACATGGACCTTGTGCATCTTTACAATAAAAGTAAAAGGTGGTAAAAAAAAAAATTCACACACTAAGTAAATTATTTTAGTATTTACTTTATTTCATCAAAGTAAATTATGTAGACTTCACAATAAACAACATTTAAAGCACACATCCACACTTATTACTTGAAATTTTTAATAATAGAAATTTATTACATTACTACCCACATACTAATTATTGTTTTTATTCTCCCACTAAACTTCATAGTTTGAAGTCAGAATGCCATTTTAATAGAAGAAAATAAATTAAAATTCTGGAGGCAATCAACATCAATCTTGCCATCAAAATTACAATTCATGGGGCTAGAAAAATGACTCAGCTGTTAAGAGCATTTGTTGCTCTTACAGAGCTCTGATCCACTTTCAGTTCCCAGCACCCACATGGTATCTCACATACATCCGTGAGCCCGGATCTGATGCTCTGTGACTTCCACAGGCACCAGGCACACACACATGGTACACTTACATATATGCAGGCAAAACAGATATACATATACAATATAAATAACTAGGGCAATAGCTCGGTGGTAAATCTTGCTTAGTGTGCATGAGACCCTAGATTCAATCCCTCGAACGATTAGCAGGAGGAGGAAAAAAGAGGAGGAGGAGGAAGACTGAAACTGTTCTATAATAAAAACACTTACATCTTTAAAATAGCGTTGTAGTAATGAAAGTCTCACATCGTGAACTGCTGCACATGTGTCCCAAGGGTAAATCTGTTCCTCTTCAGTGATCGGCAACTTTTTTGGCTCAACATTGTCCCGGCACTGGCCTAAAACTAAGTAACAACAGAGGCAAAAATTCATTAAAGAATACAAACACTTAATTTACCAACACAACCCAGCTTATCCACCACAACAACCAACAGTAAATTTAAAATTTTTCAATTTTTTTAAATATCAAAAAGTAATTCTATTTAAATGTCAACGAATAGTGTTCGAATCTTGTATTTAAATGTTCTAAAGACCTTAATCTTAGCACTCAAAAAGCAGAGGCAGGTGGATCTCTGTGAGGTTGAGGCTAGCCTGATCTACAACAACAACAAAAAAAAATGTTTTAGTTGTCAAGTAAATAAACACTCAAAATATAACAATAGTCACCCATAAAAATAATATTAAGGTATGGTGGCACTTTCCTTTAATCTGGCACTTGAGAAGTAGAGGCAAGATCTCTGTGAGTTCCAGGCCAGTCAGGGCTATGAAGTGAGACCCTTACATCACAAGGATAATAATAAAATATGTAAGTATGAATCCATGGTAGATGATTTCCTAAGTCTGTTACTAACGACCCTAGAAACTATGCCTGTTCCACGTCAAGTTACTTCGTTTGTAAACATGCTGTATCTCAGAAAGAGGCTCAGTGCTGCTGGGAGAGCAGTGAGCCCACGGCTGGAGAACTGCATGGGTGACAAAGACAAGTGTCCCACCACTGAGGTGTAGCTTATAAGGAACAAAGGAAGAGAAGCAGGACAAATTAAAGAAAGTTAGTATCAGAAAGCATGATGCAAGTGTCAGATGTTATGTTCACCGACTCAGGGAAAACAATCTGGTAAACTATAAAGGCCAAAGTATTTAACCTTATGGGTTACCAACACCACAAGGTATCACCTAGAACACACTCTGACATGGGCTCCTCCTAAAGCGATGCCATCAGAAGAAACATACTGTTCAATACCCTTCTCCAAAATATTTACTCTGAACTTTGAAATAAGAGAATCATCAAACGAATCTACATGTTCAGTCTATGGAACACCCAACCTTGAGAGACTGTTCTAAATTAAAGGAAGCCACACAAATGACATCTAAGCCAAGAGAAGAAATATATGCTATAAAAGATACTACTGGTTCCTACCACAAAAAATGGCAGATAGGTGAGGTGAAAGTATGTCAGTTAGCTGCACATACTCTACAACACTGACATGTGTCAAACATTACAATTATTAGATAAGCAAAACACAAAAGTTTAGATTACTGGGAAAATTTGAACATAAACATAATATATAATATTAAGATTAAATTTAGTGATTATGATAATCGTGCTGTTATTATACAAGAGGGTATCCCAGATTTTCTTCTGAAAAAGGATGTTTATGCTTTGCACCTACATATGCATGTGTTTTCTGAGAATACAAAGTATCAAATGTACAACTGGTAGAAGGTATTTGATTTCCTGAAGACACAAAACATGGAGTAAAAACTGAGAGACAGACATAAATATGGCAGAAGGAGAAAAAACTAATGCTATAATATTTTAAGTATAAGACATCAAAACCCAAAAAGATTACAAACACAGACACATCATATCACATGGTGCATATACATTCTAAAACTACACTGCACCACAATTCATGTGTTTTTTAATGTATCATTGAAATAAAAATGGTACTTTGAAAAACTGCACTTGCATTGAAGAGCTACTCTAAGGAAGGGAAGAGGTGAACATGCACACCTGGCTTTGGAGAGACAGAGTAGCTGTGGAAATAAAGCAGAGAACAAAGAGGACGCTCACAGCTAAAACAGCACACTGTCCAATCCTAAATACACCACCTAATGCATTCAATACAATTCTGATGAGGGTTTTTGCATCTACACTTGGTAATGCACTCTAGTGCTTATATATGGAGGGAATACTAGCCTCACATGGTAAGTGTGAAAATGGTCCTTCCTCTTTATTTTGGATATTTCAGAAGGCTTGGTATTAATTCTTTTAATATTCAAGAGAATTCACTTTCCTGTACTTTTCTTTGTTGACAGAGATTCTAATCTTTCTGCCTCCATACCTCCTGAATACAGAGATTATAGGCATAAACCACTGCCCCCTAATTATACATCCAACTCAAAGTTCTGTGCTTGTAACAAGTATTCTACCGACTGAGCTGTATCCTGAGCTCAAGCCTTTCACCTTCAATCTACTTGTCTTTAAGTCTAACGTGAATTTCTCTTTTTAAAAAACTAATTTCATTTCATGTGTACTGGGTACTTGCCTGCATGTATGCCTGGGTAAGGGTGTTGAATTCTCTACAACTGTAGTAGCAGACAGTTGTGAGCTGCTATGTGGGTGCTGAGAATCCGACCTGGGCCCTATGGATGGGCAGCCAACGGTCTTAACCACTAAGCCATCTCTCTCCAACCCGAAAGTGAATTTCTATCCATAGCCTGCAGTACGGTCATTTTTAAAATTCACTCTATCAATCTCTGTCGTCTAACTGGAAACTTCAGTTTGCTGTATTCCGAATGATTACTAACAAAGAACTTACTTCTGCTATTCTGCTATCTGTTTGCTATTTGTTCCTTCATTCATTACTACTCTCATTCAGAATTCAATTTTCTAGTGTGGGACTTTGAGTCCCTTCCCACTTCTTTAATGTGGATTTTTATTATTTTCTTGCTGAGGAGGTTGTTTTTGTGACTACCTGAAGAATGGGATTAACATCTTCACTTTGTAAAAGTGAATTTTGAATTAATATCTACTTCATCTCAATATAACATATAAACCTCTATCCCAGTCCATCCTCCACCTTTGCCTGTGTTTTAATGTAAATAAATGCCTGCATGTTTACTTAAGAATATACTGATAGTTGGTTTAAAATCTAGATATGCAGCTCTTTACAGACCTCATTTTTTATACATCCTGTTGAGGAAGGACTAAATCCAACAAGACAAGATCATCTAAGAACTAGTACTACTTCAAAATACCTCAGAATGGGGAAAAAATGGACAACATCCAGATAAATTCTTAAAATCTTATAAAAGACACACTGGCAAACAGCAATCTACGTGTGTGTCAGGAACTACTTCTGCTATTGCAAGAACCCAAGACACTGAAGCAGAACTGGAAGCTATGACAGACCATATAATTACAATATTTAAATGGACAACACTGACAGACCTATGAGGCTTATAGATTTTAGAACAGTTAAGGAGAAAACTAAACTCTCATATGAGCTCCCATTTAACATACAGGTATCTGTGATAGATGCCATTCTCTAAAATGTTTCTATCACAAAGCTTCTTTGAATTCACCTGATGATGCTTGTAACAGTACAACCAGTCCTGTAGGTCTGTCTTCAGAAGAAGGACCACTCTGTCCACAAATAACACAGTCATACACAGCCTCGGAGACTTGCGGCTCTGCTGTGGTGACCTCCATAGGAACATCGTTCTCAGGAGAATCTGTGGGGAAAGCTGTAACTCTTAGAAGAAATGTCCCTCTTCAGTATGCACTCCGCAAACATCTACTTCAAATGCTTTTTAAGTTAAATAACTGTATCATAATACAACTGAGTCTATTGTTCAAGTAAAATGTCAGTTCTAGGAAAGACCAAAAGTGTGAAGTTGATTAAAACAACTTTAAGTAATGCATGATTCAGTATTTTGCTGTTGTAACAACAAAGAGCTAGAGAGATGTCTCACAGATTAAGAGCACTGGGTGCTCTTCCAGAGGTCCTGAGTTCAGTTCCCAGTAACCACATGACCATCTGTACTGGGATCTGATGCCCACTTCTGTCATGTAGGCACACATGCAGATACAACACTCATGTACACAAATAGAATATCTTTTTTAAAAACTGTGTAAGGGAAAATTTTAATTACATGTTAAGGAACAAATAGGTCATTTGTTTTAATTCACCCTGAGGTTCTGAAGAGAGAAAACTGGTAAGGTGGCAACTCTTTAAAACTCAGTAGTAGCATAACCTAGAATAATAGGGAAACCATGGTTCCTAATTACTAAAATAGATTTCAGTAATATCTCTCAAGTAATAGTCATCAAGGTTTATATAAGGATATCACTATATATCCTCATATTATGTATCAATAAAGCAGGACTATTACAGAAAATAACAATGATCTGGTAATGGATCACTAACAATAAATTAATAGCAAGGCACAGCAGACACAGGAAGGAAAGTATCAGGTATTTTCTCATATATGCAGAAAATGCTAAACTTAAAAGATGATAATCTGAAAGAAGAGCTATTATAGAGAAAAAAAAGGAAGAGAAAAAAAATTTAAATAGTCTGTTTATAGCTCTGCTATGCCATAGAAAAATTGTAATCCTTCTCATTATAAAAATTTTAGTACCAATATGAACTAAATTAAAAAGTGAACCTGATTTTTAGAAATATCAATATGATGGCACTCAAAAATATTTTAAAATATTTTTAAATCATTATATTAATCATTACATTTAATTAATTAATCATCATATTTTAAAGTATTTTAAAAATCACTACAAGGACTTAGGATAACTTCAGAAAAGACCTTCAAAATGAGCAATCAAATATCTGCTGACAGATGTGATATATGTGAGGGGCAGGTTTCTAGAGAACCAAGTCTCCTTAACAATGGCCTGTGCTCAACACAAAATGGCTGTCATAATCATCTCATCTCAGGCAGGCAGTATAGTTCCGAAGGCAAGGACGCTTGCCTCCAACCTGACTACCTGAGCTCCAGCCCCAGAACCCACATGATAGAAGGAAAGAACTGTTTGACAAAGTTGTCCTATTACCTCCACACACACTGTAACATGGGCACACCTGTACCCATGTGCACACACAATCATTAAACCACTAATCTAATTGTTCCATTACTCTACTGTTTAAATAAAGACAGCAAATTGTCTATACTATTTAAACTAGTAAATATTCAGAATAAATTATCACTATAAATCATAACTAATTGTAAGAGTTTCAAACTAAAATTTTTAACTTACCAACATCCATTGCAGTTTCCATAAAGCTTTTCTGTCGTGAGGCAAACTCCGCGAGCAATTTCTGCTGCCTTTCTCTAGCCTTTTGTCGCCTAAAGAGAAATACAATTATAAGTACATGATGTATTCTCAAAACTGTCCTTCAGGATCATATGATGTAAATATGGCCACAAAATCAAGAATGATCTGTTTCCTATATTATTCTACTAAATTTCATGCAAGATTTGAATGTTCCTGATCTGATTCTATCCCTTCCAAATGGCTTCAAACCTACTGTCTGTATAAGTAAAAATAAAACCCAGTATCTACTTTAAAGGATGAAACAATAAGATAGATTTTTTTTAAAAATCCTAAATCCTCCACCGGGTATTCCTAATTTTAGCAAAATGGCTGGATACAAGATTAACTAAATAAATAAGTAAGTAATCTCCCTAATATGTAAATCACAAATGAATTGAAAAAGAAATCAGGAAAACAGCACCTTTCATAGTAGTTTCAAATGGTATAAAATATCCTGTGGTAACTCTAACCAATCTTGTGAAGCACTATGAAGTCATATATCATGTTTTATGATTTAAAAAAAAAAAAAAAAAACCTTCAAGTCTTTCAAGAAAGAAGTTGAAGAAGATATCAGAAGATGGAAAGATCTCCCATGCCCATCAATCAGTAGGATAACAGTAAAAATGGCTGCCCTACTGAAAGCAATCTACAGATCAATATAATCCCTATCAAAATCCCAACACAATTCTTTACAGGCTGTGAAGGAACAATTCTCGACTTCATATGTAAAAACAAAAAAAGCCCAGAATAGATAAAACAATCATGAACAATAAAAGAATTGTTGAATGTCTTATTATTCCAAACTTCAAGCTGTACTACAAAGCTATGGTAATAAAAACGCATGGTACTGGCATAAAGAGAGAAATATTGATTGGTGGAATCAAATTGAAGACCCCAGACATAAATCTACACACAAATGAACACCTGAGTTTTGATAAAGAAACCAGAAACACACACTGGAAAAAAGTTCACATCTTCAACAAATGGTGCTGGTCAAAATGAATGTCTTGCTGTAGAAGAAGGTAAATCGATCCATGTTTATCACCCTACACCAAAGTCAAGTAGATCAAAGACCTCAACATAAACCCAGATACACTGACCCTGATAGAAGACAGAGTGGGGAATAGCCTTGAAGGTACAGGAGATGACTTTCTGATAGAGCAGGCACTAAGAACAACAATTAGTAAAAGGGACATCATAAAGTTGAAAAGCTTCTGCAAGGCAAAGAACATCATCAATAGGACAAGATGGCAGGCTATAGAATGCGAAAAGATTATTTTACCAACTCCACATCTGATAAGGGGACTAATATCCAAAACATATATGAAGAAGTCAAGAAACTACATGAGTATCAAAAATTCAAATCTAATTTTAAAATGGAAAACAGATCTAAACAGAGACTTCTAAATAGTCCTGTCAGAACGGGACAGTTAAAGAGGTTCTATTTAAAAAAAAAAAACAAAACAAAACAAAAAAACCTATGGTTAACCACTTATTGCTATCCTAAGACTGTCTCCTAATAGCAGGAGCAGAAACCAGTAAATTTCTCAGCTTCTTCTAAGCTCATTTCTAGGTTAAATTATTTTGCTGAAGTAAAAGAAGTGAGTTAGAAATTAGAAAATTAATCTGAAATTAGAAAAGAATAAAAAGCATTCTAAATCTAAAGAATTATTCCTTTGGACTGTTTCATGATTCTTTTAGCACTTATAACCCGTCTACCTCCAAAGAATATTTTAAGACTGTTGGCAAGAAATGAAAATAAATCAGTAATATAGAATTGTACATAAGAATACAAAAGCAAAAGGAAATTGTAAAGACATGGGCTTCCCCTGATTGTATTACAGAAACAATACCACTACCATGAAATTATACTTCTAATAAGGTAGTTAGAACAATAATTTTGTCAACAAGGAGAAGAAAGAAACAGGTATTAGTCAGACAGACTATTTAAGTTTGCATAACCGTAACTAGATGCAGATTACAGCCTGTGATACAAAGTGCACAGTATACAATATACAGCTCGCAGCCTTCTGATACCAATCTACAGCTAAGACTATGAAGTCAGTCACACATCATGCTAAAGTGACTTTATGTATAGTCATTTCTATGGGAACCTAATAGTTTTCTGTTCATCTAAATGAAGAAAAGTTGTAACATCTAGAACTTGAAAGCTCAAGTGCTAATAGCAGTTTGAGAATCCTTGCACATCAAACCAATGGAGGAAATTAAGAACACCAGAGAAAGAACTGTGGCACTTGAAAAGTCACAGTTTGCCAATAATTTTTCAAAAGACTTTTACTTACTTTGTAGGTGATTTAAGAGTCATATAAGAAAACGTGCTTTGTTGTCTTCTATCTCTTTTGCATTGTTTTTGAGCCAAAATAGTATCTGGGTTAATCATTCATCTTATTCAAATTTAATTCTCTATGACACTGATCATTTCAAAAAAAATATGTCTTTATCCACCCATGCCTTCCTGAACATGAAGGAAGGCTCTCATTACCAGAAGTAAACAGTCTAGCACAAGAGAGTATTTTATGGTTAAACAGTACAAGAAATTGGTTATGTGCAGGAAAAACACCCAGCAATTGGTGGGAACAGATACAGAGACGCACAGTCAAACAGTAGGTGGAGCTTGGGGAATCCAGCAGAAGAGGAGAAGAATTGTAGGAGCGAGAGCCGTGAAGGGTACCTCAAGAAAACTCCCTGAATCAACCAACCTGGGCTCGCAGGGGTTCACAGAAACTGAACTGACAATAACCAAGGAACCTGCATAGGACTGACCTAGACCCTCTGCACATATGTTACAATCATGTAGCCTGGTCTTCATGTGGGACTCTGAACAGTGGGAACAAAGGCTATCTCTCACTCTGTTGTCTACCTTTGGGACCCTTTACCCCTACTGGGTTGCTTTGTCTCTTCTTGATAATAGAAGGTGTGCCTAGTCTTACTGCAACTTGATAAGCCATGGCTGGTTGATATCCATGGGAGGCCTGCCCTTTTCTGAAAAGAAACTAGTGGTGGGAGAGAGCTTGGAGGAGGGGAAGCTACAGTCAGGATATTGAAGAACAGCATCAACTTAAACTCATAGTTTTGAATACATTAAGGACAGGTACAAAAAAAATGTCTTTTGTTTCTTCAACTCCTAACACAGAGACACATTTTTTTTTTCCAGTTCTACTCACTAAGAGGACCTAAAATAGCTATACTTCATTAGAAAAAGTTTAAGGATTATAGTTTCTAAATCCCATTCTCTAATAACAGTAACCAGAACGCCATGGGAAATGGCTGGCTTCAAGGGCAAGAGGAGCCTGGGAACACCTCTCTACCTACACAGGGTAGCATGTTCAATAAATGAGAAGAAACTGACCAAAAGAGATGAAGATCTTAGCACTAAGAAACTCTTTGGTGGCTAAGCCTAGAACATTTAATCATCAGAATGAATACTAAACATATCAGATAGATGATAAATCATAAAGTAAAACAGAAACTTCATGAATCTGTGACTAAATAAAATAGTCCCCTCAAAGGTGATAAAAAGAAAATTGCAGAGTCTCAAAATACAGCAGTTGCTAAGGGAGTAAGGTAAAAGGACAACACAGCAGTCTGGCCAACAACCCTGACGGCTGTGAAAACACTAAGAGACCAAGTAACCTGACAGAAGCTGCGGGCTCACTGATGTGCCTGCCAGGCAGCAGACAAGGCCCCGTGAGGAAGTCTACAATGCCACCACTGTCCTGACCCTTCTTCAGATAATAGAAACATTGATAAAACTTTTCCACATTGAAAGAAACCAAAAAGATAACAACAATTCAATTCAATAAGCAATTGTACACTGGATTTTTCTTTGATGATAAACCTTGAACAACTATTTAAACATGGGATCTTATAATCTAATCATACTTAAATAAGATTAACTCCTTAATTTTACATAATCTTATAGTTCTGCTGTGATTATATAAGAAAAAGCCTTCACTTCTAGGAACTACATACCAAAGGAACACAGTGTGGAGGGCAACACACCAGCAACCTACTCAGAAACCTAACAGGGTTCCTAAACCATTTCTCTACATTTAAGGTTACTTTAAAATAAAGCTCAAAAAAATTTAAGTATATGCTCAAAGAAGAAATGCCATCAGCAAGAAATATATATAAATGCATTAGGTGGATTCTTAAAGCACTCCAAGAGTAATGCGGAAATGTTTTAATAGAAGCTTTGATCAATCCATGTGGATGTGGTCTCTCTTGTCACCACTGACTAAGCTCTGAAGATTCAGGTTTCTGTTTCCCACAGTAAAGGCCTTTTCCCAGAAATTAGGTGATCTCACTTTGGTCAGGTAGCTAGCCGAGTAGAACGGTCACGCAGACAATGGATCCTGCTTGGCAGAACATTCCCTCCTGCACCTAGGTCATCCCCCTCCTCAAGTAATTCTTCACAAAGGGTATTGTGAGAAATCCTTTAACTGGAAAGTTCCCTTAGTTCCACACCTTACTTTCCCACGCCTTATTTCCTTCTACCACCTGTATAAAACTATAAAACTATGAAAAAATAAAAATTTGTCAGCTTGATCAGACCACTTGACTTGCTGACCTTCTTCGCCCCTCTTGTTCCCCCATTCTCTCCTAGGTGATCCCGCGTTCCCGCTGACTGTCCTGCGGGTTGGAGCGGACTGGTGGGTTTGGGTTCCATATGAAAACAGGCTGAGTAAATCACAGGAAACTAACCAGTAAGCAGCATTCTGCCACAGCTTCTGCATCAGCTCCTGATTCTAGGTTCCTCACCTGTGTGAGTTCCTGCACTGACTTCCTTTAGTGATGAACAGCAATATGGAAGTGTCGGCCAACTAAACCCTTTTCTTCCCACCTTGCTTTTGGTCACGGAGCTTTTTTGCTACAGCAATAGAAACCCTGAGGCAGGCTGGAGAGATGGCTCAGTAGTTAAGAGCACTGACTGCTCTTCCAGAGGTCCTGAGTTCAAATCCCAGCAACCACATGATGGCTCACAACCATCTGTAATGGGGTCTGATGCCCTCTTCTGGTGTGTCTCAAGACAGCCACAGTGTACTTATATATAATAAATAAATCTTAAAAGAGAAACCCTGAGGCAACTCCCATTCATACTTTTGTGTTTTCTATGGAATCAGTGTATTATGGGAAGGATGTCAAGGTTTTTATAGGTGAGAACTGCCAATACTAAGAGTTTATACACTATCTTTTGTAATCGGAAAACTTAATCCAAAACAGAAGAGACACAGCAAGGCCCAAATTCATCCCAATCCCCTAGTTGCTATAGAATTAGTTCCAAATGTTCATCAATATCATCACTGATAAAAGAAGTCTTTTTGCCTTCCTTCTCTCTCCCTCCCTTCTCTCTCTCTCTCTCTCTCCCACCCCCGTGTGTGTGTGTGAGAGAGAGAGACAGACAGACACAAACACACACACACACACACAGAGAGAGAGAGAGAGAGAGAGAGAGAGAGAGAGAGAGAGAGAGAGAGAGAGAGAGAATGTCTATCTTTTTTCTTTTTTTTTATTTTCCCTTTGTTGTAGTGCTGGGACTTAACTCCTGGGTGCTCAGTGTGAGTGCTACACCCCCAATTCCTACAGCATTACATTACCAGGACTATGTCTTCTAGTGTCATACCTATTATTAGCAATAATTACAAAATACTCTTCAACTTTGATTCACTGCATGTTTGCCTTCTTAAAACAGAACAGCCTAGTATATAATCAGTAGAAAATACCTCCAATTTAAGGAAAGTAGCAGAAGTCAACTCATTTTCAAATTTTCATTTTATTAGTAGATGCATTAAATTTAAATGCCATTTTAATTACATGTTAGTTCTTTAGAATTCCTATTCATAAAGTACAATACTGTAAAAAAAAATAAGAATGCTACTATTATTTTATTTGTCCCCTTTGTGGGTTTTCTGTGGGTTGCTTGTGCTTTTGACTTTGGTGACTTTTGACTACACATACATGCAGGTGTGGGTGGCAGCATGGGGACTTGCTCTATCACTGTCACCTTATTCCCTTGGCACTGGGCACTCAATGAAGCAGCAGCTCACTGTCTCTGCTAGATAGTCCTGTCAGTGAGCTTCCAAGGGGACCACAGGCAGGAACGGCCATGCCCGGATCTGACAGGCGTTGGACACTCAGCTTTCCTGCTTGTACAGTGTGCTTACCCAGTCTGCCACCTCTGTAGCCTGCGCACTTCCTTTGTCTCTAAATACAATTTTTTCTTCCACAACCACATATGTGGCTAAAATGGCTTTTCATATAGTTAACCCAGGATGATCTCCTTCATAATTAGCAAATTACATGGGACTGCCAAAATTATGTGAACTCAGAACACCAAACAAGAGTGACAGATTTTCCTCTGTCCTTATATCATCATTAGTGCCACCTGTACTCATAAGTTTTAATTATCAACTTTACCAAGCTTCCAGTCACCTGAGACTAAGTCTCAGTTCAGGGACTGCCCAGATCAACTAACTGACCTGTAGGCCTATTTGTGGGGAAAGCGTCTTGATTGTTACTGACATAGGTAGTCCAGCCCACTGCAGGTACCAACACTCCTTGGGAAGTGGTAACCATGGGAGATTATATATAATCCTGGGATCCTGTGGATTCTGGGACACGAACACACACACACACACACACACACACACACACACACACACACACACACACACACATCCCAGGACCCACAAGCTGAAAAGGCAAAACAGACTTCCAAAAGTGGTCCTCTAACCTCCATATGCACACACTGGCACATGTGTTAACATGCATATAAGCACATGTGCATGCATGCATGCATGTGTGCATATATATGCAGGCAAAACACGCATAAATTGAAAAAAGCTAATTAAAAATGTTGACTTTAAGATATTAGAAAACAGATATTGGCAAAAAAAAATTTTAAGAAACACTGCTTTCTCTATTAATTGACAATCATATAGTAATTAGTTGGATTTCTATTTTAAGAAATATTAAATGGCTAGTGAGATGGCCAGACAGGAAAGATACTTGCTATTAATATTAAGCTTGATGACCTGAGTTCAAATCCCAGGACAGAACAGACTTCCAAAAGTGGCCTTCTGACCTCCATCTGCCCGAGGTGGCATATGTGCTAACATGCATACAAGCACAAGTGCATGCACATACATAATAAATAAATGTTTTTGTAAAAAAAGAAATATCCGAAAAACTATATTTGATATTTAAAGTTAAGTTAAACCTCCTTTTTTAACAGCAAGAGAATTCTCAGGTACCACAATAGGAATAGTACTAGCAATGTTTCTAAGAAGTTTCCAACTTTCAATGGTAATTTCACATTGCGGTCAGCAATGTGTGTCTGTTTATCCTTATCCCGCCCGCACAAGCACTGGCTATGGCCAATCAATTACCTTGCAAAGTAAGCAACCATGGCTGCTGTAACTGAATAACCAGGCCACAGCCCTGAACAACCGAAGAAGAGAAAAGCCAAATCAAACTGCTCTGTAATATTAGAAACACTAAAAATGGCAATACCTTTCCTCCTTGTCCAGAGTTTTCTTCTCTGCTGTGGTGATCTTTTTGGGTGGCACGGGAGGGGTCACTTTTTTGCATATCTCTTCAATGATGCGCTTGTTCATTCTGCTTTGCACTGCAGCTTTCAGTAGAATCCTTTCTACAGCGGTTATACCGTCTCCATGACTGTACTTTGGGATTTCTGGTTGTATTAGAACTTCTATGTCATCAAACCATGGAGGATAGTAAGAGTTCTGTTTTCCTGAGAGTTTGTGGTGAAGTTTTATTAGCAAAGACAATATGCTTTCCTTAATTTCCAAAATGGCTGTGGTTAACTGGGGAGCTGAACCAGGAGCTGACCATTTACTGGGAGTCTTGGGCCGAACCACCTGATTTGCTTCACTGTTGTTTCGATTGATGATCTCCTGAAATTTCTTTCTACGCTCTGCTACTAAGCTGAAAACTTGAGCTGTGCCAGAGTTCTACCAGTAAAACAAGAACGGCAGAGAGACAAAGTTAGTCAGTGACCAGTCCTAAAACGTACCACTGAACTTTTCCAAAGGGAATGCTTAATGCTCTCATCCAAACATCTCTCCAGCAGACACACCGTTTCCTTCTTCGTTCTCAAATAGATGCATGACCACTATGGGGACAGTGCTAAGAGACAGAAGGACACTGCCGTTGCCCCTGTTACTACCTGAGCCTATGCTCCACAGAAAACAAGCAGAGCTTATGCCAAACCTGCAGTCACATTACAAAACAACAAAAAATAAAGATAAAACACATAAACTAAGCTTCAATTTAAAGAAAGCTGCTGCATCATATACCACTCATCAAAACACTACATAGACTCCATCAACTTATGGGATGCTATAACTTCCACATAGAAAAAAATTGCATCTTTCTTCTTTTTTTTAAACAGTAAATCTATAGTAAATATTAGTTTCACTTTTAAGAAACTTCAAAGTGAAAATTATAAAGATTTCAACTTTTAAAACTGAAATGTAAGGATAAAATGTAAAGACTAAATTAATTTGCTTCACACGGTAGGCACATCACCATATGTTATTTGAGCAGACATTTTTAGTCAAGTGCTCTTCTCAAATAATCTGTCTTCTAAACAGTCTTTTTGCTAAAGCAAACACATCAGGCCTCTTATAAATCAATTTTTAATTAAAATATGAATCAGTTTAATGGATCTCATCTTTCTAAAATGAGCATTAAAAAGGATGCTTTTGTAAGTCAAATTACAGTATTTTAACATTCAATGTTTTTAAAGTACTCTATAACACTAGAATCTAAAGAGCCTTTGATAGAGGTTCCAAGTTTTTAAGTAAAATCCTTTATAGTGTTCACAACAAAAATATGTCAAATGCAAGAAAAATTCTAACAAATAGACTTGACTACAGGAAATATCTAATTCAGCTCTCTCTATTCTCATGACACCTATAATAAATAATAATAAATAATAAATACATATAATAAACTACCTATTTATCTGGCATGTCATCTTAATACTTTCCCTTTTTAAATTTTATTTTTGTGTTTTGGCCACATATATGTCTGTGCATCATGTGCATGTCCGGTGCTTGGGACTGGAGTTACAGACAGTTGTGAGCATTGTGAGCTGCCATGTGGGTGTTGAGGATTGAACCCAGATCCCCTGAAAGGGACGACAGTGTTCTTAACTGCTGAGCCTTCTCTCCAACTACACTTTTCACTTTATTTTAAAGATTAATTAAGTGCCATGCAAAGAGCTGGTTTTCACATTGAATCCCAAAACACAACATACAAAGTTCAAGTAGTTATGGGCCTGTTTCATTAGTTAATTGCCACAGAAGCAAAAGAAAAAAGATATTTTAATGAACACGCTGCCAGCAATTACACTGGTTTTGATTTAGAAAACAGTCAAGTCATTTTTAGGATGTTAATAGGACAACCGCAATGCTTAGGTAAGTGGATACAAGCAGGCCGCCTGTAACTGGTCCAGAACACTTTTATCACTAAAATAAACTTTTACTACTAAGCACTCTGCATTTTTCATCAGTAACATAAATTTATTTAAAATTAAATATAAATGACTTTATTAAAAGTAAAAAAAAACTAATTTCAAGAAATCTTTCCAATTTAATTGTATTAATCACACACAAACACACACAAATACTTCAGTATTTTTTTTTCTCCTCATTTCCAATTAGCCATGTTGCTAGTTAATGCAAATACCATACACATCTACCTCTCTTTGAAGAACTTTAGGCCGTCGGGAATTCTAGCAGGTTGAAGGGAAAAAACTGGTTAAAGCAACAGTGCACAGACATGGCAAGAAATAAATGACACTCTCAAGCTCCCCAACAGTGTTTTCTTCTGAGTGCTGTAGGTTATCTAAGCAATATCTCAGTATAACATAAACCTTCCCCTCTCACCTCCCTCACTCTTAAACTTACTTGTAAAGAGCTCAAACCATCAGCGCTCGTGCTGGCAAGAGAATCCCTTTTCAGCTCGGGAGCAGTCTCTGGGACCCGCACTCTAACATAATTTATAAAGTGCCGCATGTTTGATACCAAATTACTGCCAGGGAACCAACTGTCATGACAACGTTCAGGTCCACCCATTGATACCTAAAACATGTGGAAATGAATAAATGGATAATAATTAATTAACTAATGGCAGAAAGTAAGTGCTCAATCATGCATATACTCCTCAGAAGCCATATTTTGTGTTTCCACTAAAACACCAAAAATACATAAACTGCTTTAACTTTTTTCATTTAAATGGTAAATTTCAACACTTTTATGCATAAAGTAGTTCCATAAGTGTCAAAAAAAGTTTCAAAGGACCTTGTGTATTTTAAAACTAAAGTCTTCTTAGGTCAGAGAGTTGGCTCGGCAGGTTCACCATTTGTCAATCCTTACAAGATGAGTTAAATCCCCGGGTCCCATATGGTAGAAGGAAAGAAACAACGCCTGCAAGTTGTCCTCTACTGAACATGTGCATCATGGTGCACATCCATACACACTAGATAAATTAATGTGTAGGACCTTATCAGTTCTTTAGGTTTAAGAATTAAAAATCTAAAATAGAGAGCTGGAGAGATGGCTCAGTGGTTAAGAGCACAGACAGCTCTTCCTGAGGTCCTGCATTCAATTCCCAGCAACCACATGGTGGCTCACAACCATCTATCTGTAATGGATATGTATAATCTTTTTTTTATAATCTAAAATAGGTGCTGGAAAGATTGCTCGGTGGTTAAGAGCACAGTCTGCTCCTCCAGAGGACTAAGGACCAGTTTCCAGCACTCACTTGGCAGCTCACAAACAAACATCTGTAACTCCAGGTCCAGGGAATCTGATGCCCACTTCTAGCCTCCAAAGGCTTATTAATGCTGTACAGAGAAACATGCAGGCAAATGCCAATATATATAAAAAAAACAGTAGTGCACATATTTAGTCCCAGCACTCAGGAGGTAGAAGGAGGTGGGTCTTTGAGTTTGAGACCAGCCTGGACTACAGAGTGAGTTCCAGAGAAACCCTGTATTGAAATAACAAAACAAAACCACCAAATCCAAAACTATACTTAGAAAGAACTGCCCAGAACTGACAGTGACAAGAGGCAGTGCTTACCTCTTCCTCAGAGTCATCCTCAGCAGAGTTTTCCAGGCCTAATTCAATCAGGTACAACACCATGCAGAGCACGTGTTCAGACAGATTTTGATGATCCATCAGAATCTTTAAAAAAAATAAAAACTCATAAATATTTTCTCACAAAATATATTTTATTTAAAGATCCAAAAGCATTCTATTTCAAGTAAAAATCATTATCAGATAATTATCAGATATATAAATCAATATGTAAATGCAAATCTTAGTGAAAACAAACTCTAGGTTTCCTTTGAAAATTATGTAGAACTCTTATTAGATTTCTTTTTTACTTATGTGTATGTGTATTTATGTGTGTGTGCACTGCAGATATTCTCACAGACCAGAGTTATATACTGAATCCCCTGGAGCTGGGGTTAGAGATGGTTGTGAAATGTACAATGAGGTGGCTGAAAACTGAACTCAGGTCCTCAGCAAGAACAGGACGGGCTTAACCACCATAACAGCATTATGCAGTATCTGGAATAGAAGCTTGAAGACTTCCTAAAAGAGTGCCACATTAAACAGTTCACACGTTACTAATATTAAATGTAGCAGTCTTTAATAATTTACCACAGATACTGTCCATCCTAATCTTCTAATAGTTTCCTGAACACAAGGAAGCCAAATTTAACAAGAACACTCATTTAAATGCAACTGCAGTTGACTAGCAGAACACAACAGGAAATGTTAGCATTCATTGAGTCTGTGCATCTATATAAATATGTAAGTCAATGTGTGGTTTAAATGATAAGAAAGGAACAAGGACAATTCTACAAACATCACCTCATTCATAAATCATACAACTCAAACCTTACTCATTCTATGTAGGAGTTCAGGGCTGTAATAGCCCAGCGATCACAAGACACCTAAACTACTTCAGAACAAGATGGCACAGGAGCTATTGTTCGTCCCCATTATAAAAAGCCATGTGACCAAACAGGGAGAAGTGGAAGAAAGGGTTCAGCAGTAGGTAGCCAGGTCAGCTTTAGGGTTGATAATGGACTGAAAAGATGGTGAGTTCAGCTGAGCCTGACAGCAACAGTCCAAATGAACCGATGAGGAAAACGCTAATTCTTTGTAACTAAAGACAAGCGTTCATTGACTGTTTCCTAATAGCTGACAAGTAGGAGGGCAACTCCACTCTCTCTTGTTAAAAACTCATTCTTAGAAAGCTGTTTATATCTACTTGGCATGTAGCTACAGTCTTTGGCCTAGCTTTCCCATAGCTAAAGATGAAGAAGAAGCCTAGATTATTTGAAATTGGCATTACTTTGAATCTGGCATTTGCTTAGAACAGTGCCTAGCAATGTCCAACACACAGTCAGCAGGTGGTGCCACGAGTGTGCCAAGCAGAAAGAGCCTAAGAAGGAATCTGAAGTGGGAGTCTCCAGAGGTCCCAGTTTCTAACCGCACATTATGGGGAAAGCAAGGCTCAAACCATCCTCGGCTGTCTAGGCATCACTACACACAGCTCTCAGCCTCCCATGCAATGCCCACCATTTCTGTCTCCTCTTGACAGAGCACTGCTGCTAAATCCTAAGAGACTTTGACTAGAAATCCAATGGCATTACAAATCTGACTGAGAGAAATAAAAGCTAAAGATTCTGAACAAAGAAATAAAGCCATTTTCTGGGAAGTGTCACCATGTTCTTTGGTATAACACATGGCAAGGAACGGCAGCTGGACTTGACAGTACTCGGCAATTAACAGTATGCCAGAAAAGCTATTATAAACAAATTCAAAATTTGAAACAAAACACTAGTCTGTCATCTCTGATAAAAACTCATCTAGATTAAGCAAGTTTTAAAAGTTGAAAAAGTAACTTCAAAGAGATTGTCAGTACAGTTTCCTTCCCTTACCGTGAATTATTATTGATCGCTTGAACTAGTTACTGACTCTAAATCTCCACTCTCACATTAAAAACCGACAACAGCAAAGAATTTACTGACACACTGCACTGTCTGAGGTGTGCGTTCAGTAACATTTGCCCACAAAATCAACACAAACTGCTTTCCAATATAAAAGTGTTCTACATATTTTAATGAAGAAAGAGGCACTTTGAATCATTTTTTCTGAACAATTCTTTTGATAAATGGTAAAAATAAATCTTTCAAGGCACTTTTTAAAAGGCATTAATCTAAAAATCTTAGCCCAAAATAACTTCTAGCTTTTATAATGCCATAGGAGATATTGAAAAGAAGTGGATAGAAATCTAAAGGCACTGTTTCATTATGTGGCAAAAACAAACACTAAGATCTACTTAACCAATTAATGCATGCTTTTTTAAATAATTAAAATTTAAATAATAAAAATATTGACTATCTGTATAGTCAATAGAGATTTGTACACATAATATGCTTAGGTTTTTTCAATTTTTCAAATGAAAAAGAAAAATTGTACATTTTCCTTATTTCTAATTATATAACACTTATCCCTATCATTTTATAGATGTTACTGGTATAATGATCTTTCATCTCTTATATAGTTTAAATCATTAAAAATCCCAGAATATACATATATATATATATATATATATATTATACATATGTGCATATGAGTGTGTGTACTCTCTTCACACACTCTTTCTTTATAATATATCTTATGCAACTTTTAGAACACAAAGAGATAAGTTGGTTTTGTGAGGGAACACCCCCAAATTGAAACAAATTCTAGGTAATGAGAAAATAAAGGACATTTCAAGTGTCTTAAGAACCCACATTCAAATCCTTCTTTGTCAAATTCCTAACAGGTTACAAAGCAGAGAAAAGCACTGTAAAGTAAGGCCACTGGTTCAAACTGCGACATTTACTTCTGTCAAGTAGTGGGACTGACCAGCTATTACCTCCTTATTCTCCCTGGGCCTGGTGCCTATAGCCACAACACCTCTCACTTTACAGAAGTTATACAAATACTCCAATCTCGAGTATCACAAACAAGTATAACTGCTTCCTAATTTTTCATTTTGGAATTCAAATACATGTAATAATTTATCCTCACACACTGAAACATTTATAAACACACTTTGCTTTGTTCCCTCAAATAAGTAGTCATTAAGTTCCTTGATTTGATAATTCTGGAAGTAAACTGTCACGTGAGTCGTTCTACTCCATCACTACTGTACCTTGTAAAGCAGAGTGAAGAGCACAATGTGTAAGGTTTTGCAGTGGAGAAGCCTCAGGAGCCCTTTATAGCTGGGATGGAGTGATGTTCTTCTCTTATAAGGAGGCCAGGGATTGCCAGGAAATTTTCCACTCTGTTTTAAACTGTAAAAATAAAGCAAAATCAAATTTACATGGCAGACTCACAAACTATGGTTTTAAATAGTAATTTACAGGCATCAATTTCTATTTTATGTTTTTTCATACATTATTATTCATAAATGCTTTAAAAAGCCAAACAGATATTTATTCACTATATAATACACATTACTTTTCCTTTACTACTGGATAAAATTTAGTTTAAAAAAGCTAAACCAAAACTTGGAAAATGAATGCAAAAAAATGCTAACAAAAAAATAAATGAAAGGAATACATAATAAAATTTTTAGCAAAGCGATTTTCTATTTTAACCCTTGACAAAATCCATAATCAGAAAATGTCCTCACTACTAATGACTGGAAAGCAGGCTGGACAGGAGCGTGACCTTCTCACCCCATCCTTGAGCTCCAAAATGAGGAACTGTACTGGGGCAGCAGAAGAACGTGAGCTCCAATGAGCAGCGACACTGCGGGCACAGTTTTCCATCCTTGTGGGCTGTCGAGATGGCTCACCAGGAAAGGTGCTTGCCATGAAGACCGTAAGACCTAAGTCCAACTTGCTGGCCCACACGGTAAAGAGGAGAACTGACGGCTAAAGGTTGTCCTCCGACCGCTACACAATCACCCGTGGCAACGTGTGCCTGTGTATGCATGTGCACACACACTAAATGAACAAAATCTAAGAAATAAAGCTTGAGTATTTGTCTACTGTGCTGTGTGCTGTCTGAAGGTGTTAACTCACACTAGGCCCAGTCATGAAAATAAGGTCCCTCTATTACTGAGATCTAGGAAGTCTTTAAATAAAGAGAATAACTCACAAGAAGTAACAAGTTTGTCTGGGTGTCCTAGAACAGAACAACAAGAAGACTCCAGGAACACAGTAATGACAATCTTTTTTTTTTTAAAGCATACATCTTTTTATTGTTAAGTCAACGAGGTATCAAAATAAAAGCAGAACTTACAGAGAGGGGTAAGACTTAAGGAAACTACTAAGGAGCATCACAGGGAGTGAAAATGGAACTAGGCGCAGGGCAGTTAGGAATTAATGAGCACAGGAAGGATAAGGAGGCAGAGCTATGAGATTGTGTGAAGATGTTCCTCTGATCTCTCAGAGTGCCTAGGTAATGAATAATGGGATAAGCGTGTTAAGTCCACTATGTGCTTAAGAGTCATCTCCTTCCTCAGCCTCTCTTTCATCATCCTTGATTGACTGCAGCGGTCACCCCTGACCTGCCAGCACTCATCTGCGCCTGCCTTGGACCCCATCTTCACCGTTCTCATCTTTCTTCACAGAGGCACCAATCTTCTTCAGACGGTTCATTCTTCATCTCTACTAGGGATGAGAAGGACAAGTCTGCTTGTTTGCTTTGTTCTTTTTCAATGTTTCCCAGGCAGATTTCCAGCAGAGAATCCACTTTTCATCTTATCTGAGTCAGCTCCTTAGTGGCTGAAGGTCATGACCTTTCAACTTTCCAGACTTGGTGGAAGGTCCCTGCTGTGCACTCTTGGAATTGAATCCACTTCTGCCTTTTGGGAGGCGTCCCATGCAAGCTGGTGTTTGAACTCCTGTACATCTCCACTGCAGACCATTTCACAGCTGCTTCTCTGTTCACTTCTGCTCTGCAGCCAGGTTAACATGGAGAACCTGGCCGGCGGTCATCCTGCCGTCCTCTCCAGCTACAGCGGCTCCAGTATTCATTTTATCACCACACTGGACAAAGGCAAAGTCCCTATGCAAAGAGAAACTAACAATTTTGCCATACTTTAAAAAGATGGCCTCCACATCAAACTTCTTGACCACCAAACTGTTGAGATTCCCAATGAATACATAGGAATTCATGGATCAAGGATCTGCCTTGTTGGTAACATTGCTAGCCATCTTTTTTGAGGATAAGTTTTCTAGCAAAGCTGAAAATATAGCTGAAGATCAAAAAAGTCTCATAAGAGGAGGAACAGAGAGAAGAGACTGCCTCTCCTACTGCAGGTCTACCCCGAGACGCCAGAGCTACAGCAGCTACAGACCACGACTGCTCGGCTCTTTGTCTCTTCACAAATGCCAGTAATTACAATCTTGCACACAAATAATTGCATGCTTAAAGCACATCAGGCAAAGTTTCAGAGAATTATGTAGAAAATTTGACAGACAACCATGTTGCTCTGAGCACAAGGGGGAAAAAGGAAGAATTTTAACAACATTATTAATAAGCCTAAATCACAAGTCAGGTATGTAACATACAACAGTTAGGTGCTCTTAACATATTTATACAGAGTACACTTAGAATAACTCTCAGTACCACATAAAGCTGGGTATACAGGAACACACTTGTGATCCCAGCACTTGTAGGAAGGGGGCAGGAGAATTGGAAGTTCAAGATCATCCTCAGCTATATAATGATTTTGAAGCCACCATATCTGAAACCCTATCTTTAAAAATGAAAGGGGAGGGAGGGTAGGAGCACATAGGCACCTGGCATGTGTCAGCCTGCATCCTCATTCAGACTAAATTAATGTATTTAATATAAGGACTGGGGCTCCGTTCTTCAAGCTTGATGACCTGTGTTTGAATACTTAGCATCCATAAGGAGTTAGGAGAAAGACTGAAGGAGCTGAAGGGTTTGCAACCTCATAAGAACAACCACAATATCAATCAACCAGACTATGCCCCAAGAGCTCCCAGGGACTAAGCCACTAACCATAGAATACACATGGAGGGACCCACAGCTCCAACTGCATATGCAGAAGAAGATGGCCTTATATGGCATCAATGAGAGGGAAGACCCTTGGTCCTGTGGAGGCTCAATGCACCCAATAGGGGAATGCTGGGGCCGTGAGGCAGGAGTGGGTGGGTAGGTAAGAAAGCTCCCTCATAAAAGCAGGGAGAGAAGGGGTATGGGATAGGGGGTTTGCGAAGGGGATAAGGGACAACATTTGAAATGTAAATAAATAAAATAACCAATAAAAAATATAGACACACATATATTTTTTAAAAAGCCAGCCATGGCTATGTCTGCTTATAACTCCCGTTTCAGAAGATGTAGCACCCTCTTCTGGTCTTCACAGAAACTAGGAACACATGAAGTGAACTTATATACATGCAGGCAAACACTCATACCCATACAATAAAAATAAATAAATCTTTTTAAAAATTAAATAAACAACTCTTAAAAGAAAGTCTACTCAAAAAGAGTCAACATAAAAATAGACAAAGGAGGGCAATGGTGGCTAACACCTTTCCTCTCAGAACTTGGGAAGCAAAGGCTGACGCATCTCTACGAGCTTGAGGAACAGCCTGGTCTATAGAGTTCCAAACAGCCAAGGCTACACAGAGAAACCCTGTCTCAAATATAAAATAAAATAAAATATGGACACTAAGATCTGAAGAATTGCTCAGCAGTCCAAAAGACTAGTGTCGGCTTCCCAGCAACCACATCAGTGTTCAGAAGCTCCTTTAACTCCAGTTGCAGGGACCCAACATCTCTCAGGTACACAACCCCCTCCCCCAAACACACACGTAACTAAAAACAACCTTTTCAAGTGGAGGCTGGCAGGTTGGCTGAGTAAGAGTGATGGCACCCAAGTGTGGGGACCCAAGGTCCATCTCTGTAACCTACACACAGTTGTAACTTACAACACTGCCCTCTGACATCCCCTGACACTTCACTTCATGGAGGGGAGGAGAGGTAGGGAGGGAGAGAGAAAACATACAGAAGCAAAAAAAAAATATCAATCTTGCGTCTTTCAATTTTTCTTTCTCTTTTTTCTTTTGATTTTGTTTGGTTGTTCTTTGAGATAGAACCTCACTCACTAAGTGGTCCTGGCTGTCCTGAAACTGACTATGTAGACCAGGCTGGACTCATACTGCCTCAGCCTCCTGAGTAAAGGGAGTAAAGGTGTGCACAACCATGCCTGGCACATTTTAACTTTTCAGCATGATCTATTCAATTTACTTACCCAACAAAAAGAACTACATGAATGCCTACTAGGTGACAGTAATGGAGCTGCCATAGATCCTGAGGATGAGTAAGAAGCAAGCTGGGCAGTGGTAGCACACCTCAGTCCCACTGCTCAGAGGGCAGAGGTAGGTGATGTTGAGGCCAGCCTGGTCTACAGGGTGAGTTTCAGAACAGCCAGGACTATACAGAGACACTGTCTCAGAAAAATGAAGAAAGGAAGGGAGAGAAGGAAGGGGGAAAGGAAGGAGGAAAGGAGAAAAAAATATAGAAGCAAAACCATCTTCCCTCAAGGAGCTAAGAAGTAAATAAATGTGTACAAGCAAATTAATTATCACAAAAGCACAGAAAATATGCAAAGGAGGTGGCCAAGTAAACAGAGAAAGGGAGCCTCCAAGTGCCTCCTCCAGGGTTCTAGACAGAGGCAGAGAGATGGCAGCACCTGAGCTAAATCTGTTTTTTTATTGTTTTAGGAAATTTTGTTTGTGGGAAGTTTTGTCTTCTTCAAGTACAGTCTATGATAGATGCTAAAGTAAACATTTATCTAGTATTTAAAAATCTTGGTGGAAAATTTCAGTTACACCGAACAACTATAAATACACATTAACAACTATTTGAATATTATCTGAATAAAAACTTTGTCAAGACCAAAATTTTTTTCAGTAATCAATGTTTTAAAATATTGCTGCATGTAAGTAAGTAAAATTTATTTTGATCTATTTTCTCAACTGTCAAGAACAGCAATATTTGGGGGCTGGAAAGATGGCTCAATGGTTAAGAGCACTGTCTGCTCTTCCAGAGGTCCTGAGTTCAATTCCCAGCAACCACATGGTGGCTCACAACCATCTGTAATGTGATCTGATGCCCTCTTCTGGTGTGTCTGAAGATAGCAACAGTGTACTTATATATAATAAATAAATCTTTAAAAGAAGAATAGCAATATTTTCACACTTTTTGCAGATATCCATTATCTCTGATATCATACTATTTTATTTCTATATCTGTGCTTCCTCTACTGATTCAAAAGAAGAGCAACAGAAAATCAAGTTTTGAATCTAATTTACCAAAGAGCAACTAGGTTTTTCTTTTATTAATTTATAATCATATTTCATAAAATTTACATTATCAGGTCAATAGCAAATTTTGGCTTGTTGTTCTTTTTTTATTTGTTTTTTATTATTCCATGAACAATATCCCCCTGTACAGCCCAGGCTGGCCTTGAACTTAAGAACTTCCTGGAGTTGCTGGTATTATAGGATGACCTACTATGTCCAGCTTAATATCAAAAAAAATTTTTTTTAAGATTTATTTATTATATGTAAGTACACTGTAGCTGTCTTCAGACACACCAGAAGAGGGCATCAGATCACATCACAGATGCTTGTGAGCCACCATGTGGTTTCTGGGAATTGAACTCAGGACCTCTGGAAGAGCAGTCAGTGCTTTTAACCACTGAGCCGTCTCTCCTGCCCTTAATATCAAAATTTTATGAAGAATCTGAAAACATAAATCTCACCTAAGTTTTTTAACCTTTATTAAGTTACTTTATTTATTTATATTTCAAAAGTTGCCCCCTTCCCAATTCTCCCCTTCCCAAGTTCTTTTACCCCACCCATCTCTGAGAGGGTGCTCCCCTACTCACTCACACACCCACCCCCACCGCACCCCCACCAGTAACCCTCTGCCCTGAGGCATCAAGTTTCCACAGAATTAAGGGTATCCTCTGGCAATGAGGCCACACAAGGCTGTCCTCTGCTATCCATGTGCCCAGGGCCACAAACCAGCCTGTGTATGCATCTAAATTGTTTTAAGAACATTTAAACGATATTTTCTCTTAGATTAAGTATATTTAATAAGACCGTATCATGTGTCGCAACTGAAACTGAACGAGAAACACCAATTAGCCTGTAATGACACTAGTAAGGTTGTCAGACTTACAATGCTGTATATCTGTCCATGGCAGACTGCACATCTCGGCGGTAAACTGTTCGAAGAATGACCATGACAGGGTCAAACTCCTGATCCCAGACTTCAGCTATCAGACAGAAAGAAGCAGAAATAGAAATCTGACTTCTCAGGAATAAAGCCAAACTCAAGTTATTATATTCATTGACATCATTTAAATTAAAAAATTGGAAGTTAAACTTAATCAATTTGCCTTAGAGAGATCCTGATGCTGTGATTACTTTTACGTAGTTAAAAACTGTACTTTTTAACAACTGGAATGTTCTCTTGGGTTCTTCAAGCCTCCACAAACAGAAGTTTTATAACATAATAATGCCTCACTGTAAAGTTTAAACTACTGCTATTTGGGTTTAAAGATTTTTTTCTTATTTTCTTGGTAAGTAAGATGGATATTAGAAAGAAAAAGAGTATCGTTAAAATGATTCAACTGTAGAATTATAAAAACTAAACTTAAAATGTACTGGCCAGCTGGTTTTCCAAGGCCCTTTATAAATTGTTGTTTTCTACTTCTCAACTAAAGTTCATCATAATTCCCCTTCACTTTTGTTAATCCGATTACTGTTTGGATACAATTGGTTATACACAGGATGGCTTTAAATATTAAGTGTCTATACTTCATTTTCTTTTAGTATTTATATAATCATTTTCAACGTGTAATTTTAAGTTTTAATATATGATACAAATAAAACTCAAAACCTCATTAATAATCATGTTAGGGCAAAGTGACATTTTAAAAAATTAGCCCACGGGGGGGGGGGGGGAGCAAAATCCTAAGATGAAATGTTACAGATAATATTTAGATGAAACAGATGTGTAAAAGGTAGCCTGAAGGGCTGGAAAGATGGCTCAGCAGTTAAGAACACAGGCTGCTCTTCTAGAGAGCCATGGGTTCAATACCCAGCACCCGCATGATGGCTCAGTCACCTACAACTCTAGCTCCAGAAGATCTGATGTCCTCTTCTGACTTCCGAGGGCATCTGAATACATGTGGTACATACCTAGTACACATATACATAAATGGTAGGCAAATACTCATATGGTTTTTATAATAACCTTAAAAAGATGTCACATGTGGCAGCTCATGAGACAGAAGCAGGAGGATCTGCATGGGTTTGATGCCAATGAAGTCTACACAGAACGTTACAGGCCAGGGTTACATAGTGAGATTCTGCCTCAAAAAAATAACGGGTCAGCTCTGAAATCACAAGAACACTGAGGAGACTAAACAATTTGTATTTATATATTCATAAGTGGTTAAAAAGAGGTAGGGAATGAAGAGAAAAAAATGTAATTATATTTTAATTTCAAAATGCTTTAACTTGAAAATAAATAAAGTACTAAAAAATGAGCTGAGACTGATTTTAGAACCAGTATTTCTTTCCCTACATTAATTTTTTTCTAGACCTGGAAAAATGGCTTAGCAGTTAAAGAACACTGAGTATTCTCCAGAAGGACTCAGGTTCAATTCCTAGCACCCACATGTCAGCTCACAGCTGTGTGTAACTCCAAGCTGTGACATTATCATACAGACATGCATGCAGCCAAAACACTAATGCACACAAAAATAAAATAAAAATAAAATTTTTGTTCTCACATTCTCTAGCAAAATCCTTAACAACAGCAAATACAGACGGAGCTTAAGCTTATTCTTATTTCCAGCACAGGACACTATTGCCCACAGAGCCTCATCTGCCTTGAACTCTACTGTGCACCACAACCCTCTATGGAGCTTGTTTACCAAGCAGTTCCCAGAGTTTTACCCAATCTGTTGCTGCTGAGAGCAGAGCAGGACTGAGGCGCTGGCTTACTGGGCAAGCCTCCTGGTGAGCCCGGTACACTCTGTTACACATCACATTACACAGAAACACTACTCCAATCAAGTTCATCTAGATCTCACAGATTACATAATAAAGATGTACTTCCCTTTCTCTTTAATGGAATATATTCCACCCAGATACTGTATTATTCCTGATAATTAAGAATATCACTGGAAATAAAACATAGGCTTTTCTTCTGTCCTTTGTCAAAAACAGCATATGTTATATATAACTTCAAAATGTATACTAGACTTTCATTTTGAAAATAAATGTAGAGATCAAAGAAACTTCAACCCCTTCAAAATCTTAAGTTTCTGTCAATCAGAATCTCTCCTATTTCTCATTCTTATCAATCAAATCATCTACAAATGTAGGAGAAAACCCGTAGAAAAGGCGTCTGTGTACACAGCTTTAAGTGCTGTGGGTATCCTAACAGACTTTAAACTGTCTCAGGTTAAAACACTAGGCAGTGAGCGAGGCATGGTGGGAAAAGTCTTTAATCCTAGCACGAGAGAAACAGAGTAGGCAGATCTCTGTGAGTGTGAGGTCAGTTTGGTGGACACAAGTTTCAGGACAGTCAAGGTTACATAGACTTTGTCTAAAAAAATTACAATGAATGAATAAATGGAAAAGAGGGAGACAGAGACAGAGAGACAGACAGAGACAAGGGGGAAGGATGGAAGGAAGGAAACTGTTTCAGACTGAATTAAGAAAGATAATATTGTGTTATAATTTATGACTCATTTATGGTTAGTGGCCACAGAAATGAATTAGAGTACCTAAAGTTGTTATAATTCAGTCATTTAAGAAAGCCATAGTATAAAATAAATACTTTCTGTTGTTGTTTGAGACAGGGCATCTTAATTATGTAGCCCCAGTTATCCTAGAACTAGCTAGATTGGGCTGGCTTTGAACTCATAGAGATCTACCAGCTACCACTTATTAAATAAAAGTGATATCATACTAAGAAAAACATAAATTTATAAGAAATTAGGCAGAAGAATGCCAAAACTGAATTAATAAAAGATAAATGTTGAAGGGGTAAAGCCAGGAAAGCACTTGTTTTTTAGAGTACAAGGACCTAAGTTCCACCCAAGGGTCACATAAAAAAAGGCATGGTGGCATGCACATATAATTCCAGAGCTGGGGAGGTGGAGACAGGAAAATCCCTGGGGCTGTCTGGCCACAATTAGCCTATTAAGTAAGCTCCAATTTCAGGGGGAGACCCTGCTGCAAAGAACAAGGTGATGGCACCTGAGGAATTAATGACACACCCAAGGTGAACTCTGGCTCCACCCACACCCACACTCACACCCACACATGCACACTAAGTAAAGAAATGTACAAAGAAGCATTCGGAAAATACAGGAAATAATACATGTATGTGTGTAAACATACCTTTGGGAGTATACATGCCTTGTTGCATAGAGCCTCCAGGTTCAAAAACAGGAGCCTTAAAGTCGGCTACAGCAGATAAAACTGATTCAAAGCTATAACTTCCAGGAATAATGCCACTTTTGGGGTTGGGATTTTCTGGGATATGATGTATGTGTCAAGAAAAAAACAATTTTAATGACTAGCACCAGCTTCGTCTGCAAATCACTCAGTTCAAATTCATTTTACCAAAATAAAAAATGACTGACTGTAATGTATAACATTGGCCACAAGAGGGCAACATAATAGTTCAGTATTAACTTCACTGTGTATGATGAAGTGACCCCAAGTTTACTTGCCCTCAAATAAATTGATCAAATTCCATTAAATGAGAGAAAAATAATTTCATTTATCTCCATTTCTGTCACCACATAAATATACTGTATCCTTCTTCAGAAAACTAAAAAGAATCTACTAAAACTTAGCACCTATTTGTAGGGTAGGAGTGAAGATTACTTCTCTAAAAGCAAAATTTACACACACACACACACACACACAAGTGGGTTCAGGCAAAGGGAAAGCATTAAGCCATAAAGACTCTGTCCTATTTCAAATTAAGGCATATTCTTAACTAATTCTTAAACTAAAGTCAAATTTTAGAAAATGTTTTTGCTCTGTAATATCACTGATCATCTATAACTGTTTGAAGAAATCAAAGAAAGCTGAGAGCTCAGGCACTTGCCTGGTAAAGTCAAGAGCCTGGGTTAGCCCTCATCACGGCAGTGGGGTTGGGGCTTGCTACCAGGAAATGCTGAACTGATGCTACCAAATCTTCAAAGTAGTCAAGAAAACAAATAGTATAAATGATACATACACACTAACTTTATTCTGGTATTTTCACCATAAAAAACCACTAAGACTTTGAAGGTTTCATAACCTTGCCTCTACAGCAGTTTCAGCCTGTAGCAGCAGCATTTGGCAGGCAGCATCAGGAGGATTAAACCAAGTTCAAGACCAGCCCCTAGTCCATACTGTAAGTTTCCAGCCAAGCAGGCCTATACAGTGAGATCCTACCTCAAAAACGTCAGCATAAAAAGAAATGAATGTATTTAAGGGGGATAGATAGTCTAGTGGTAAAAGCAGTTGTTGCTCTGCAGAAAACCTAAGTTTGGTTCCCAGCACCTATATAGTGATTCACAACCATCTGTAACCCCAGTTCCAGGCGATATAACACCTTCTTCTGATCTCTGCCAGAACCAAGCATGTATGCATGTTTGTTTGCATACATGCATGCAAACAAACATCAATACATATAAATATTTTTTAATTAAAAAAACAAAGCTACTACTGGATATTCAGTTCTGTCCCAGGGACCATGCTTCCAGAAGGTAGAGGATAATCCATAAACTTGAAAATTCTTTAAGACTGATTCTAACAAAAGTCGTGAGAATATTTAAAACCCTGATAGTGGTAATTATAAAGACTCTCTCTAAGCTCTATGTGCTTAGCTACATAAGGAAAGAAGACAGGGGTCTCATTTACAAAGTGCCCAGCTCCCTCTCCCCAGCGTTGTTGTGTAAGGATCAGGTCCTGAGGTCAACCCTGAACTGTAAGAAACCCCCTGAGAGCTGTGAGAGAAGACAGCGCACACCACCCGCTCTCAGCACAAATAACTCAGATTTAGTTTTGTACATATTCTCAAGCTTTAAACAAAACTTTTAAATTGAGATGTTTTAATCTACAAACATATTTGTTACCACACATACAAAATTACATTTTTAAAGGATATGAGGTCAAGCAAAGAGCTATGCGTCCTGTCATTCATACACAGCTGGGCTACCATCTCTGCCCTGAGAATCTCATCATCAGACATACCTAAAATTATTAAAAACAGAATTAACATATATAGAGATACATTATAAAGAACTCATCACATATTTTATTAAGATGTTCTACAAAATGTGAAATGTCTTAAGTTAAAAGAGTAAATACTGCATGGCCCAAATTGAACAGCAGTTTCTCTGCCTTGATATTGTAGCTCCTGTAAGCAAAGGATTTTTTAAAGACTGTTCTAAACCATGTATTAACTGCACATGTCAAGATTTTAGAAGTACATTCAAATATATCCACATCCTTTTTTGTTTTTTTCAATAAACAAGGCACTAGCAGAGAGCTTGGGGAAGAGAAACAGTAGTTAATGCTGTATTTATTAGCAGTTTACCTAAGTGTAAACGAAGACTCAAAAGAATCACGAGGAACGTGAGAGCGCCCTCTAGCATCGACCTCTCGTGCTCCACGTCGAGCACCAAGTTGTGGTGCTGTGAAGCCATGGTGAGTAAGTCCACCACCTTAAATCTGTAAGAGGAAATATTGCAAATACATTTTTAGAAAATAAGACAAAACTAAGTTAAATTCCCTATACTTCCTACCTGTGTTAATAAACATGCACTCACCTTTCAAAGACAGATGATATGAAGTAATCGGGGTCAAGTCTAGAAGCACAGACCTTGAAATGGAAGGAAAGCAAGCTTTATTTCTCACTCTAGTTTTGCTTTACATCAGACATGCTTTTCTTATGCTGTATCTTCGACTGCCACAAGGCATGGGCCACACAGAACAGAGACAGATCCAAAGGCTGGTAAGATATTAATAGCTGTGGAGACTGAATTCCCAAATAATAGAAAACTTACTCAGGAACACAGCCCCACACCAGGCATCCATCCACTCTACCTAACTGACAAATACAGTATCTCCCAAGCCCTCAATGAATCTGAGGCTGAGCACAGCACAAGTAGGCACAGCCCCTATGCCACAAGGCCTGCCAGCACTATTGAAAGTTCTTCCTCCATTCTGTCTTGCCTTTTCTTCAGAAACTCTCAAGATGGTGCTTGCCTGGACTTTCTCCTGGCTCCTGTTTCTGCCTCCTGACTAAAACCTGATGCTTCCCTTGTGGCCCATATGGTACAGCATGCTTCCTCTGGGAAATTTAATATGTTCTTTCTTGATGAACTAACTTCTCCCATCACCACTGTCACCTCTGTAAATTAAGACACCAGGCACATCAAGGCTCTCCCAAAGCACAGCACCTGCTGTCCAGCTGGCTCACCTGTAATAAGTAAATGTCTGGGTCAATCATGGAGTTGCAGAAATGAGACTGCACATAGGTCATGGCTTGTCCTTTGATTTGGAGACCATTTCTTACCCACATGTTACTGTGAATTTCAGCAAGACTAGCCTAATAAAGAAATGAATTAGAAAATATATCATCTAAACTCAATAGTCATATTGTATTACACAATCATTTAAGATATTTTTACTTAATCATAATATGAGTTTAGCATTAGATATTCAGTTTAAATATAAATTTTTTTGCTTTTGTTTTCAGGATCTCATATGGAGAGAGAGAGAGAGAGAGAGAGAGAGAGAGAGAGAGAGAGCGTGTGTGTGTGTGTGTGTGTGTGTGTGTGTGTGTGTGACATAGAACCGTCCCTTCAAGTTGGCCTCTTTCTCACTATATAGGCTTATTTTAAAGTTTATATAACTCTCTTCTTTGAAGTGTATGAATGAGCTAGTTTTCCACAATGGTTTTTAGATACATTTATAAAAACATCGATGAGATATTTTTTAAAAACCAGTGCTTACTTTTCATTCTAATTTTCCTTCAATCCCTGCCTGACAAAAAAAAAACAAAAAACAAAAAACCAAAAAAACCAAAAGAGCCTATATATAATGAATGCTTAAAGAAATGAATATAAAACAAATCTAATTGGTCAAAGTGTTCAATTCAACCTAACTCAACTTTCAACCTAGAAAACCCATCTTACAAATAAGTGAAAATAAAATAAAAAATCAGACTAGAAAAATCGTTGTTACTCTATTAGAATTTAATTATTTATGTCCAGCATTAACTAAAACTACAGGAGAATAAGTTAACAAAGAAAGCCCATTTCAAATGTTTTAGAAGCCTTAATACATACTTGAATTTGGAGTGGGTGAATCATTAGTTTCATTAACATTTCCTGATCCGGTAAAAGTGAATCCAAATCTAGTTCTTGACATTTCACAGCCTAAAATTCCATGATTAAAAAGTCAGTAATTCAATATTTTCCCCCAAATTGTAAATAACACCAACAAGAGAATTCCTTAAGAACAGTCTCACCTTACTCAAAAACATAGCATAGTAACGGTGCAGTGGCAGGTGAAAGGTGACTTGGTTAGGAGCTGGCTGGAGTAAACAAAATGCACAAATCAAAGACTGTTTAGCACAGGTGTCAAGGTTTTAAACATTGTAAACATAGTCCCACTTATATCAATTCCTATACTGTTTTTTAATCAATATTTACAATCTTAGAACCAAAGCTTTGAAAAGAACATCTCAATAGTAAGTTCTGAAGTTTCAAACACCAAAGTAGAGGAAGTTCTTCAGTGTTAAAATGTAAGATTGAATTCACTGTGAACGACAGACAGATGTATCTATACTCCTGTCTTTGTTCCTGCACTGTGCTTAGTTAACCCTGGGAAGAAGGAAGCACCCACAGCTCAAAGACACATACACCCAACTCTTGCTTTCTAAACAATGTTCTGCATTAGAAATTAACAAGGAGCTTTACAAATACACACTCCGGGAAAGAAAAAGAATAATGAAACTAAAATAACACTAAACATCTGAAGGGACAAAAAACATGAGAGTATTCAAAAAGTATGGATACCCAGAAGGACACAGAAACCGACTTGAAGGAGATCTCACTGCTGTCATATCAACACCCCTATCTGAAAACCAAACAGAACACGACACTGGAACTAAAGCACCATGTGCCCTACCGTACAAAAATAAGTTTGTGAACTGAAGACTGAATGAGAGCACAGAAATATCTGCATGGCTTCAAGGTGTGTCCTCAACAAGACATCTTATTAGTTACACTGAGAAAAAGAACAACTGTGCTGAAAAAGCCCAGAAGGCATCCCACTGAGCGGTCAAAGTGAACAAACACCAGGATAGACACTGCATTACATTAGATGCAGCGACCTCTCTATGATATTCCTGGAAAGAATAGACAGAGTCTGAGTCTGAATTTAATCACAAGGAAAATTTAAACTGAGGAACATTCTACAAGATAAATAATCTATACCTTTCAAAATGCCATGGTCTGGAAAGATAAAGAAACAAATCTAAGACATGGTAATAAAATTCTCCAAGTGATTCTGAATCCCATCATTTTAGGAGAGAGAGTCAGTAAAGTGTACATGAGAACTGAGTCCTATTCTCCTAGAATTCACGGGGGGTGGGGGGTGAGGGGGGCCGATCCTTAGGGCTAGCCAATCAGCCTGACCTATTTAGTGAGCTGTATGTTAATGAGAGTCTGCTCAAAAACAAGGTGGACAGTCCTAATGAATTACTCAAAGTAGTCTGTGAGATCCACAAGCAATACCATGGGTGTACATACATGCCCCTCCCTCCAAAAAAATCAATAAGCAGCGACTAAGACATAAATGACTTCTAAGAATTAGATGCTTAGAATATATGAATGATTATAAGTTGTATTTTTCTTATATAAGTGATATTCTAACTTATTTTTAGTAAGTATATACTAAAGTTTTGAGTAGTAATGGGGATAAAATCAGTAACTCAGAAGATTCCAGAAAAGAAAGATCTTTGTATTCCTCACTTTTCAGTAAATTTCTGACTTATATAAAAGTGTTTTTCAGAAAAGCAAGCTGTGCATAAAGATGCCAGAATAAAACCCATAATTTTGTATGCTTAACTAATTTCTTTTTTAAAAAAAGAAACAGAACAATTCACTTCCTTACACAACAAATACCAAAAAGAGGTCCTACCTGCCCAGGGTTCAGAACTTAAATTGAGGATTGGACAATTGAGTTGTACTGTCTGGTCTTTCTTTGCATTCAGCATGTTCTGAGCTACCTCTAAGAGAAGGAGCTTCTAATAGAAGAAATGAGTTCTTCAATGCCAATAGTGTGCCCTGTGCCAACTCTGTTCATTACCAATAAAAAACACCTTTGTTGAAGCTTCCATTCTCTATCAAGACATTGCCCAAATAATAACGTTGGATGTACTTCTTATTGACCTCTTCTGCCCCATTCATATTTGTGCCACCACCCCTACTTCTTAACTGAAGCTAACTGTCACACCATGACGCATGTACACTTAAGATGGAGGAAGTACGCCTCTATCCTCCGGGACATAAGCAATCACAACTAAGATGCTCTGCAATTTCCTAGATGTCAAAGAACCCACCAACCCTTTCCCACCCGTGTGCAGTCTTTATGACACTCTTCAATGTTAAATGAAAACTAACAGTTCTTCCTTAAATGCTTTTATATATGCCAAAACCCATACAGAGCTGCACAGGTGGCTAGAGCTGCACCTCAGCAGTAGAGCACTTGCACGGCATGCACAAGGCTCTGGGTTCCATCCCCAACACAATAAATGTTTAAGCATATTTTCATACTGTATACATATATATATACACACACACATACATACATATATATTTATACACATGAACATGTATATATATATATATATATATACACACACACACACACATATACACATGAACATACCTCATCTACAAAGTTAATAGCATCAAACCAATCTTGAAGAGCTTCAAGGCAGTACCTTACAACATTTCGGGTATACTCTTGAGTTTCCTTTAAAAAAAAAAAGTTATGTAAGTTTCATGGTACATAAACATGTAAATTTCCAACATTAAATTACATGTAATAGTAAGCATTGCATATTCAGTCGTAAGATTCATACATTTTCAACATAACCTCTGTATTTTCTGTTTCAAGAAACCATTCCTTCATGAACTGAAAGTAGCCAATGACAAATACAAAAATTACAGAATATGATGTGTTTGTTTCAACATAATCCTTCAAGTAAAGCAAAGTTGGAAAACACTTTAAATAGATCAAATGCAGGTTCCATTTCAATGCCCACTCCAAAAACTACTACAAATTCAGTAATATTATTATTCAGAAAATACAGCCTATCTTTGGTGATAATAAAAAAGTACCAAAAATAAATAACGGTGAAGGTTAGAAATCCCTGGAAATGGACTTAATGTCACTGAACTGTTAACCTGAAATGGTTAAAGAGCAATTTTATGTGAATACTACACATAATAACAAAGGGAGGATAGAACATGTATATGCTAGAATTAGCCTGAAATATCCTGGCTTAGAAAAAGGCATGAACTATTTTCAGTTTAAGAACAGCGAAAAATAAACACAATGTTTTAGATAGATAAGATGATAGATAGATAGATAGATAGATAGATAGATAGATAGATAGATAGATAGACAGACAGACAGACAGATAAGATAGACAGGCATGCAAAATGCCAAGCTGGTTTTTTTTTTAAGGAAAAAGACTTTGAAAGTTATTTATGCCATTTTCAGAATTTAGACACACTGTTTTATGACTGAGCTTAAGTCTAAACAGCAAGACTTTACCACAGAACAACTTAACTAAAGACATTGAGAATAAATTTGAAGATGGCCTATTAATTCCATATATAAACACAGCATACTGCAATACTGTGTTAAGATAATCTCTCCCCATCCTCCTCCCTCTATCCCCCACCCTAGTGTGCATAATGATAATACATCATTTATAGCCTTCCATAAGCAACTTAAATTTTTTGAGTTTCTCCATAATATGAGCATAATACTACCTACCTCCCAGTAGTCATAGACACAAAAAGTATGTGTATAAAATGCCTTATGTCTGTCTAGCACCAGAACTCATTAGCAGGTACTTGTGTGCCCCAAGAGTCAAGAAGAGACTCATTGAGTCTGTGGTAACCTAAACTTGTCACTAGATAGAAGTCATTATACAAGAACAATAAATCATATGACACATGGCTTTTATATTACTTAATCCTTTACTTTTATATTTTATAATGGAAATGTAGATATAAAATAGATGCTTAACTTTAAATAGTACTGCTTCTTCTAGTTTCCATTTCTAAAAACTCTCAGCACAGCTGCTAAAACAGCTCTGGACACTCCCACTGAAGAATAGATAATAGCAATTAGGCAAAGAGCCCAGTTCTAAAACCAGACAGATCTACTTTCAGATTAAACTTGTGCTAGTAAATTGTGTGAACCAAGAAAGTTGTCCACTCTCTGGAGGACATGGCTAATGCCATGTCTATCCTAAGAGATGCCGTGAGGGTTGGATAGAAGCATCCATACAGTGCCTAGCACAGCATCTAGTATCATCCGAATGTTCATCAAGAAAACATCTTATCTAGAAACTGAATGCTTCTTTAACTGAAAAGTTGCTCTCTAGTTACTGCAAAGATTACAGAAGAAATTCTAAAGGCCGGTTTTCTCACTGTCTTCTAAACCTCTTAGATTAAGGGAATACTTATCTCTAGAAAGCATACAATTCTGGCCTTCAGAGATGAAAAATAAGCCATTGCTTAGAACCAATAATTTCTCACTATCGCAGAGATAAATATAAATCTAGCTTCATAATCCAAGTTCACCCCAAGCCAAACTGTCAAAACAAGCCTAAAACTGTAACCGCCTCATGTCAGTCTGACCTTCCTGAGTCAGCTGTGTTAGCTTACAACACTGTGTGGACTAACACATCCTACTGGGTCTCCGCTCCCAGCCTTCTTATCTCATTTTACTACCTAGTGATGAGTACCATCTGCATACCAAAGGATTTAAAGTTTACAACCTCAGCCCAGACTTCTGCTGAGCATGAGCTTCAAACCAGTTGCTTTTTCACTATTTCCATTTGGACATTTCAAACATCTAAGAGTCAGTGATTTCTCCAAACTCATCTTTCTTTCCCTCTTTTCCTCCTTGGTACCCATTATCTGATAGCCAAGTCTTCTCAGCAAATACATACACCAAGCCTATCAATTCTACTTCTAAAGTACATCTTGAATATTCAAAATACATATATCCTGAATGTGACAATTTCATGCTTATATTTAGGATCTCACATTTAGACTCTTATCTAAATTAATAAATACTAGGATGTACAGAGTAAAGTGTGGCACTTTGGTGCACATGAACACCAGCTATCATCCCAGATGCCTATCTTTTTATTTTTTAACATTTACTTTTTTATTATTTTTGTTATGTTTAGGTATGTGTCTTTAAGTGCTGGTGCCCTCAGAAGCATCTTATTTTCCCTGGAGCTGGATTTACAGACTGTTATGAGCTGCCTGATGTGGGTGCTGAGAACTTAACTCACGTCTTCTAGAAGAGCAAGTACTCTTAACTTCCGACCCCTCCAACCCCTTAGACTATTTAAAAAAAAAAAAAAAAAAAAAGGTTTTGTTTTGTTTTGTTTTTAATAATGAGAGTATTTAAATTTTGTCCTTTTAGGAAACTTCAAATAGTAAGGTAGGCCTCGTGAGGTAGCTCAGCATGTGAAGATGCTTGCCTCCAAGCCTGATGATGTAAGTTTGCTCTCTAGGACCTATATGGCAAAAGGAGAGAAGCAATTCTAACAAATTGTCCTCTGACTTTCATATATGTGTCATAGCACGTACACAACTACATATACTAAATTTAAAAATAAACTAATTTGTCTAATCATTAAAAACAAAAATATACAAATGTAAACCAGGTCCCCCTGAAAAAAGTCTGAAATACATTTTATAAATGATGATCACAATGCTAAGCAGCAAATCTCAAAGACATTCCTTTGCTCAGGTTTAAAATTTGAATTCATTGGTTAAAATCTCCCCCTTTTCCAAAGCTTCTTCACCACCAATTTCCAAAGGCCATCATCACCCTCTCCTCACTTCTCGAAGTCCTTTTTAAGAATCATAACTACAATATCCATGAATTGACTAATTAAAAGATCTTAAACATCTACTCCCTAGTCTTTGTGTGCATGTGCTAGACAAGAGCTCTACCACCATGCTACACTTAGTCTTTTATCTGATCGTGTCAACCTGTTAAAATCTTCCCAGATTTCTCTTTAAATAAAGCCAAGACTCTTCTATTCATCTACCTGCCTTGCAATCTGATCCCTCTCTCTCCAACAAATCCTATCTACACTCTGACACAAATTCCCTCTACAGACAAACTCTCACAGGAGATGGTTTGTTTTCACCTACCTCCCCCTAGATTACCACTAACCCTCTTTTATTCTTCAAACATCTGGTTCTTTCATATTCTTTTTTCAGAGAGGCCTTCTCTGATTTTCAGATTTAACCTGCTTTCCTCTCCCACAGGAAAAAGGTGTTATCTTGCCACAGAGCATAGCATACTGACAGAGTAGATCCTGTCCATGACAATCACATCTATTCGCTTCGGCGCCAAAATACCCAAGATGTACCGAACAAACCTTGGAGTAATGAGCAAATAAACCTTACACTGTGGCAGTTTTTAAATAAACTCTACAGCTGAGATTAAACCAAGAACTATGAAGACACAGGGATGGTTTTTGATGAAAGGTCTTCAAGCTTGAGGCTCACCAACATTTTCAAAGTTAACCCTGATAGTGCTTCACTCTAGCTAGGATCACCACTCAGGCTCAACTGCTTATCGAATCACTCAAAGTAGTGGGGCTTAGACATGTGTGTGCTTTGCTCTTGTTTTTACTTCCCAGAGAACTTTCCATGTAAGAGAGACTCTGGGCCAAGGAAAGAGAGTGAGAAAGCATATGCTCCAAATGGGGAGATGGGGGAATTGGGGGGTAGCCTGCACCAAAGCTTGGAAACAAAAGAAACAATCATCAACCACAGCATGGAGGTGGTACAAGAGGATGGATTATAAATATAAGTTACGGCAAATTATGGAGATACTCCAATCATTTAAGATACCAATAACTGACATGAAGAACACAGAATGAAATAAAATATAAACAGGTAATTTTTAAATAACTAATAGCAAAGTAATAATAGCTATTAACATTTTACTTAATAACTATTTAAATTTATCTTAGAACTAATAGCTGTCATAGCAATACCAATCTGTAGTCCTAGCATTGAAAGCTAAGACAGGAGGATTATGAGGTTAAATATCAAAATCTTCATGAAATCCCTACTTTAATTGACTTAGAGGATTCTTTCTAATTTCAAAAGACTAATTAAACTAGTGCCTAAGTAAATAACAGCATCTGTAAGTTGTGTGAAAATGATTTTGTGCTTAGATTCTTAAAACTACAATCTTCAAGTCAATCGTGAGAGTACGTAACTGTACTGCCAATATTTGAACAGCCTGAAACAGAAGGATTGAAACGTCCAGACCAGCATGTGAGACAAAGAGAATTCAAGGCCAGTCTGGGCTATATAGCAAAACTGTGTGCAAAATTTTAAACTTTTAAGAACATCTTTACCTTTTGAAAGATACAAGCTATTAGACAACCAAGAACAATCAAAATGAAACAATGCTAAGGTGGATATTATGAAGTGTCAACAGGTGTTCAAAACAAGGGCAGCCAGGAAGGTCTGATGACTCATTTATATGAATTTCAGTATGCCCAGGAAGAAAATTTGTTGTTACAGGTAAGCTTCCACAAAAATGAATTTGAATTCAATTTGAAATCAAATTAAATACTGCACATTACATACGCTATTTTCAGGATTTTTTTTCTTAAGTCCTTATTTTCAAAATGCAGAAATTAACAAAAATACTTCCAACATACCCTGACTTTGCAATGTGATAAAAGCCCCCACATCGGCTGTGCACAGGCTTCAAGCTCAGCAGCAAAGGCAGCATAGTAGGTTTGAGACTCAAATTCCACGTGCTCATTGAGTTCTCGCTTGTTCAAATTCATACCTTGTAAAAGAGTAAAGCACATGTGGACTTTGTCAAACAGACACAAGTTGTGGCTTAAAATCAAACAGATTCCTAAACTCAACTTGTCTAAACAAGTAGTACCAATTACACAATACAAAGGCAGCTGGCTCGGTTTTAACAAATTTTAAGGTAACATTTCGAAGAAACATTTCCTAAATGTCACAAACAAAATTTATTACTTTCATATAAAAAAATAAACAATTTTAAATGTTGCTAGTCCAAATTGTTTCAAAAAGGCTATGAATATGAGAAAATATATTTCATGTTTCTAAATTAATGTTTTAATATACTACCAAAAATATGCACTCGTTTCTTAATAAACCCTTGCTATGTTGCAGTGAATAAACATATTAAAGTTCTTAAAATACTAATTAATTCAAATGATAAGACACCTGATTTATAACCTCAGTGGCATACTATTATTATTATTATTATTATTATTATTCATACTTAAAAATTTACTATTAGGTACTTTTGAACAAAAAAGAAAGATTAAATTCATACCTTGAAAGAAAGAAACAAAGTTCATCCATGTAACTAACAAGCCATGATCCTCCAAAAACCTCTTTGCCACACTTTGATGAGAAAGAATATTAATGAAATCACTAACAAGAGGCCAGTAGGTGTTATTCTTCAGTAAGGCTTCTCCACAGTTCACCACCACATGTAAACTGTTCTCTTCGTCTTAAAAAAAAAAAAAAAAAAAAAAAAAAGCCCAAAACTCACTTTTTTAAAAACAAGCTCACTAACAATACAGAATATTATTGCACACTTTAGAATCAGAAACACTTAAATCCTAACCCCAGCATACCATTTAAAATCCGTATGGCTAAGCATGTTGCTCAGATGCTAGATGAAACTCCTCATTCTTAAAATAGAGTAGGGCGTGCATCTCACAGAAATCAAAGTACTGAACACTACTTAATAACACTACGTCCTCCTCATGGCTGGGACCGAACTAGCTATATCCTTGTAAAACCTTATTTTCTTGATTCTAATGATATAATTTGTTTCCATCAAAAAAAAAATCACTAGGTTGATCTCATACTACCTTATCATTCAAGTCTGCTCACTTCAAGTGGAACATATTAATTGCCTTCTTCTAGAATATGTAAATGCAATTTTTACCAAACAATATATCTCAGAGATAAACACACAAAAACCACTGAAACCTCTTTAGCACCTCCTCTCTCAAAAATCCTCCAGGTTTGAATTATTTTTGGATTGAGGGGAATAAGTTATATAAAATTTTCTGTCATTAACACCAGTTTTTAGCAAACTAGCCCTTTTAACCTACTCCAGTGTACCTAGCATACTGGTATTCAGAGCCTCCGTTCCCACTGGGAAGCACACAGACTGTTCACAACCAGTACTATTTTCTAATATGCACTGAGGTGTGACATTACCAAAGCCCTTTCTTTTCTGTGCATGCTAACTGTTCGTTTTATTGTAATTACAAAATTTAAACAAAATGTCTATGCATTAAGAAAATATGAATTCATATTAAGAAGTATTATAAAACTAGATTATATGCTTTAAGATGCAATAAAATAAAATGCATGCAGATACACAGGTTTAAAACAACTCAAGGCAGAAAAGCAAGATTGTTTCATGGAGACACACTAACTCTACTTAAAACAGATTGAAAATTAAATTTACAACTGCAGTGGATATAAGATGAAATTCATCAAGGCAACCACACTGTAAAATCGTCTTGCCCACAAAACTCAAGAGAGTGGCAAGTGAGGGCTGATGTGACATCCAGCAGGGGAGGTGCTCGCCCACGAGCCTGGGATCTTTGTGCAATCCCTGGGGTTCTCAAAGGGGCACAGAGAACTGACCGATGCATAAAGTTGTCCCCTGACCTCTGCAGGCAACAGGACGAACCACTGCTTATTTTTTTAATTCATGGATTCGAAAATAAAAATACATTTCTGTTTAAAGTTAAAATACAATATATCGCTTTTAAATGGTTCTTCGTCTTACCAGACTTTTTAACTAACCGTGTACTTGACAAACTCATCAGTAAGAAGGACCTGCATTAAACTTCTTTATTTTTACACATTAAATTTATGTTTTAGTCCATGAAATAAATTATTGTACTCTACCCTTACATGATACCAAATAAAACCAGAAGCCCTTACAAGTCAAGTTTGCCTGTTTCTCTCTGATTCCCAATGTAAGAATAAGGAAAAACTAAGTAACTCCATTAGGAGAGAATTACGTACACCCAAAATTCTGAAGAAAAGCAGGTCTAAAAACCTCTGCCAATGGAAACTGATAAGACAGTGTGCTAGGATGTTGGCACTAACAAAATAAAAAATAAAATTTAGAATTGCTGTCCTATTTAATTGTAACAAGAGAATGAATAAGCAGAAATAATTAAAAAACATTTTCTCTAACACCACTTTAAATATAACTGTTCTTGTGAAAAAACACCCTGTAATTTTTAAAGAAAGCAATTACAATTTCTATTTTTATCCAAGCTGGTACTTTCTTCACTAAAGATGTAAGGAGCAATGATTCAGGATTAAATGAAATGCAGTTATCAAAAAATACTTGTTGCCAGGTGGTGGTGGCACTCAGAAGGCAGAGGCAGGCAGATCTCTGAGTTAAAGACCAGCCTAGTCTATGGAATAAACTTCCAGGACAACCAGTGCACAGAGAAACCTCATTTCAAGAAACAACAAATAAAACAAAACAAAGCAAACAAAAAACTTGTTGAATACTGAGGTCAGAGTTTAGGTATTCAACTAATCTTTGAGAATAAAGTGGTAAGATAAATTCTTCCTCCCCCACCCAACAAACATCAAAGACAGTGTGGTAAGGCTATAAAAAGAGAAGTGTGCAGAGTCCTATGAACACCTACAGCTAATTTAAAATTCAAAAGCGGACTCGCTTGGCTGAGTAACATTTAAAGTAATAGCTAAACTATGAAACAAGAGTTAGGACTCACTATACAAACTAGGGAAGGGAAAGCAAATGATGTTCTTCAAGTTTGAGGCAAGGTTCCAAGTCACTTAGACAAGTCACTTAAACGCAGAATGCACATGTATAAATGAGGACACAAAGCCCTTTAAACTCAGATGGTTTAGAGTTTATATGAAAAGTTGGCAAAGCCACTGGGCTGGAATGAATAGTAAAAATAGAATGTGGAAGCTGGAGAGATGGCTCAGTGGTTAAGAGCACTGACTGCTCTTCCAGAGGTCCTGAGTTCAATTCCCAGCAACCACATGGTGGCTCACAACCATCTGTAATGGGATCTGATGCCCTCTTTTGGTGTGTCTGAAGATAGCTATGGTGTACTCATATATAAAAGAGACAGAAACAGAGACAGAGACAGAGAGAGAAACAGAGAAAGAGAGACAGAGAGGGAGAGGGAGGGAGGATGTGGCCGGCTGTGCAGCACAGATTGACTAATGGATGATATGAAGACTAGAGACAGTGTCTGCACTGTGGCAGCAATGACTGAAGACCGAGATGGAAAAGAGACAATCTGTGTAGATTTTCAAGATGCTGTGTAGGCTCACAGGCTGAACAACTCCGGTATCAAGACACACTCTAATATGTTCATGTCCATACATACAAACTCATACGGTAATGAAAAAGGACACCAGCGTGGTGGAGTTCTCCTCCTAATACTGTATGTTGGAAACATGTATGAACAACCAAGAATTATTCCGATACAAAGTTAGATTTGCAAGATAAAAGATTAACCAGTGTTTATCAGTATCTGCAGGCATTTCTATAGCTATATGATGCACAGATATAAATACTAGTTTACATAAACTATAATATAAAACTTTAGAAACATTAAAAAAATGAATTACAATAGAAATTTAAAAATCAACCCAAAAAAAAACCATGTATATAACAAAGTAAATGTATAGGGTAGGGTTCTTGGACCACTAGAAGGCTTTTCCCACTTACTCATTGGCTATTGCTGTGGCATTGTGAATCCTCATTGTATTGTCTCTAATATTTACTAACAGTAATGTTTAAATGTTCTCTAGAGGCTAAGGATGTGTTTCAGTGTAAAACACATCTGACATAGCTAGTCTGAATTTGATCTCAAGTGCTGCAAGAAACTAAATGAGAAAGAACAGTGCCGAACTGTGTTCGCAGCCTTCGCCGCACCGCCTCTCTCTTGCTGAGCTCCAGTCGAAGGAGAAGGGGGGTAAGTAAGGAGGTGTCCATACCATGGCTCGTACAAAGCAGACTGCCTGCAAATCCACCGGTGGTAAAGCACCCAGGAAACAATTGGCTACAAAAGCCGCTCGCAATAGTGCGCCCTCTACTGGAGGGGTGAAGAAACCTCATCATTACAGGCCTGGCACTGTGGCACTCCGTGAAATCAGACGCTATCAGAAGTCCACTGAACTTCTGATTCGCAAGCTCCCCTTTCAGCGTCTGGTGCAAGAAATTGCTCAGGACAAAAACAGATCTGCGCTTTCAAAGTACAGCTATTGGTGCTTTGCAGGAGGCAAGTGAGGCCTCTCTGGTTGGCCTTTTTGAAGATACCAACCTGTGTGCTATCCATGCCAAACGTGTAACAATTATGCCAAAAGATATCCAGCTAGCACGCCGCATACGCAGGGAACGTGCTTAAGAGTCCACTATGAGGGGAAACATTTCATTCTCAAAAAAAATTTTTCCTCTTCCTGTTATCAGTAGTTCTGAATGTTAGATATTTTTTCCATGGGGTCAAAGGTACCCAAGTATATGATTGCGAGTGGAAACATAGGGGACAGAATCAGGTGTTGGCAATTTCTCCACGTTCATTTGTGTGTGAATTTTTAATATAAATGCAAGATGTAAAGCATTAATGCAAGCAAAATGTTTCAGTGAACACATTTCAACAGTTCAACTTTATAACAATTATAAATAAACCTGTTAAATTTTCTGGAAAAAAAAAAAGAAAGAACAGTGCCTAGTAACAATTCATACAAAGGCTAAACAAAAGCTATTTGAATTTTTAAAAAATTTTAAAAACAGATCTTGTGATATCTGTAGTTACTCAATGAAATTTAGATACATTCTAATAATGTTAGCATAAAAATGTACAAATTTTATATTACTTTTGGGAAAGCAACAAATATGCATTATGAAATGGTATGCTATTATTGAAGGTGATATTAAAAATCATGGCAAAACTTAAAAGTTGCTAATAATAGCTTTAGAATTTGGCTGGAAGATAATGTAATCTGTAATATACTTAGCCTGCACACACAAGTCATACCATTTTCATAAAGAAACATTTTGATATGATAATTATTTTTTTAAATGGGAGACAAACTCTTTAAAGGCCAAATATATATATATATATATATATATATATATATATATATATATATATATATATATAAAAGAACAGCTAAGTCAGTTAGTCAAGAAAATAGACTATATGGGCTGAGGAGACAATTCAGTGGGAATAAGCACTTGTTTTTTTCAATATGAGGACCTGAGTTCAAATTCCCAGAACCCATATAACAAACGTATCCACTGAAGTAGCTCTTATTCAAATCCAGAGCTCGCTGATGACGCTGCCTTGCTACCCAGCTTGTTCAACGTTATCTTGTCTCCACTTCTGCAATCAGTGGTTTAGCCCTCATGCTTGTGTTGTGTGGCACACACTTCAACCACTGAGCCTTCTCCCCTGCCCAGTTGTTTGGAGGTTTAGCTCTGAATGTCAGTAAGCAAAAACACAGTCTTCCAGTGTGGGCCTGTTTGTGCCCTGGCACAGAATCAACGTTCTGACATTAGAAGACATGAAATCCTTTGCACTGCCATTCATTAGTGATTTAATTCAATAGTAAATGACTCACCTTTCCAGGGACTTTATAATCTTATCTTTAAAGTAAAGGTGCTAAAGGTAATCTTAGGGTTTTCAGAAATTCAACTAAGACAACACATTTATAGTATTCGATCAGTGTCTGGTACACAGCAAGTATTCAATGACATGAATTATGTAAGAAAAAGCAGATGGAGGGAACAAGAATGGAAATGTGTGGAAAGTAGGTCAAGAAGTAGCAACCATACACTGGGCATAAAAGACGATTATAAAAGTTCTTCCTCCATATGAAGCTCAAAAAGAAGGAAGACCAAAGTGTGGAAGCCTCAGTCCTACTTAGAAAAAAGAGAGAGAAAGAAAAAGGAAAAGGAAAAAAAAATGTGTATTCATCATATATAATGTAACAAATTTTGTGAGCTATAATAATATTTTATAAAATAAATAAATTTAGAAAAAAGGTTCTTCCTAAGGGTATATAGACATGGCAAGGTTTATTCCAAATCAAAGAAATGCCAAGTATAACTATGTAAAAATATCTAGGGCAGCCAGCAACCAATTTGTGATTTAAAAGGAGCATATGTTGGGCATGATGGCACACAACTTTAGTCCCAGCACTCAGGAGGCAGATGGTCTACACAGTGAATTTCAGGATAGTCAGAACTACATAGTAAGACCCTGTCTCAAAAATAAAACAAAACATAGAGCATATTTAATAATAAATAAACCATGATTAGCCATGATAATACCTTCAATTATTAAAATGCATGCACACTGTGATAACACTTGTTTAGAGTAATTCCTATCAGTAAATAAAGTAATAGCACATAAAAATATAGAAAAAAATATGCAAACTGTTAACAGTTATTTGTAAATGACTAAACTAGGAATGATTTTAACTTTATCTTTAAACTAAAGTTTAAATTGTCAAATAATTATTTTCCTACTAGGTATTTTTTTACAATGTTTCTGAAGTCACGTGAAGAACTGAGAGTACCTTGCAGCTCACTTTTGACGAGGCAGCTTTCCATCATGTACAACAGCACAGTGACCATGATATCCAGGAGCTGGCATTCTTCTGTCACCTGTCTGGCTAGCTCCTCGTTGCTGAACAACTGAACACTAATATGTACAATTCTGTTGGACATTGTATCTGATTCGTGACTTTTCTTCAGTGTTTTCATTATAAAAGCATAATGCTGAACAAAAGTTTTTGTAAAAGCAACCTGTAAAATTTTTGAATAGCAAACAAGAAAACATCAGTTGGACTCCAAATTTAAAATGCTGCTAGTATTTTATATCACATATTATAATCAGCTTTTAAAGTTGTTAGTACCATATGCTGTTACACAAGGTAAATGAAAAGTAATTAAATAATGATAACAATTTTAAGTCATATTTTACCTTTTTATGGAACATTACTAAAATGCTTTAATAGTTTTAAAAAATAATAATAATCATTTTAACCCATTTAAGTTTTGAAATGATTATAAAATGTGGTTTAAGAACATAAAAATTTTACTTGGTCAAAGTTACATTCATTTTTTTGAAAAATTATCTTTAGTAGGGTAATGATGGTGAAATCCCAGCACCCAGGAGGCACAGACAGATCTCTGAGTTCAAGGCACTACTACAGCTTGAGTTCCAGGACACCCAGGGCTATACAGAGAAACCCTGTTGCTTTGTTTGTTTGTTTTTTTAAACGTATCTTTGTTCCATGAGACCTACAAAAACAAAAGCTAAAGTCCTGGCTAGAAACTAGCAGAGTAACATTACTAAACAACCAAGTTGGTATGATACCCACCCCACAGGAAATACCTGTGCACCTGCTCTGAAAGTTAACCAGCCATCCGACCAAATGCCTGCAGTATCTATTACAGCCGTTCTTTCCTGTCTATGTCACAGGTAAACTTCCTGTTGCATATTTTGGAGTGTAAAAAGACCCAAAATAATGCTACTTGAGAGTGTCTCTCCTAGTGTACAGAGGACCATTGCATGCTTTACTCTTTGACATACTGAGCTACGTCATTCTGCCATAACCATAAGATGCTCAGAGGTGGATCCACACCTTTGGGACTAAACACCACACCTCCCTACACTTGTATTTGATTAGTAACTATTCTCCCATTAGCAACGTAACACATGCTAACTGCAAAAGTAAGCTCAGTCACTCCATTACATGTTCTAACAGCACCTTGCAACTGTCCTTTAGAGGACTCAACTCTTAGGTTACAAATTACTTACGTCTGCAATTACTTTATTACTGTTTCTCTCCCACCATTCCCTTCACACAGAGTCCCACTTCTTTAGTAATGTTACTCCAGTGGTTTCTAGCTAGGACTTTAGATTTCATTGTTGTAGGACTCAAAGAACAAAGATAAAATTGCTGAGTAACTATGAGCAAGTAAAGCCTTGTATCCTTAAACCACAGTGTTTATTATAATAGCTTTAAAACTTAAATTTGAAGGGCAAGGCTGTGAAATTCTGCTGAGTAATGCTAAGTTGAGAAGAAGCTGCTATTCTGTGTGTTCTGAGCAGACTTTCACCAAGAAAATAACAAATGCGCTTTCATGTTCTATCCTTGTACTTATGAGCCTCAGCTAAGAAATTCAACAACAACAAAAAAAAGATCAAACAATAAAAACACAATGAAAGAGAAGTTCCAAAAGGAAGGAAGTAACAGGTACCTTATACTCTTGATCTGGAAGCATATTGAGTAAGAAAGTCACCATCTTCTGGGGAAACTCATACTTTATTGTCCAAAACAATAGTTCTTCTAAAAAGCTTTTATGTTTCAGAACATCCATTATGGATTGATCTGTATAAGAAAAAGTTAGCACTAATTAAGTTGCTTATCTCATGTAACTCCTCACATACAATCCAACAGCCTACCAAATGAATCTGAAAGTATCTACAACCTAATGATCTTCTTTCATGATTGTACTGAAAGCTGTCACCAATTTCCACAGTACCCAAATAACAAAACATTTAACCCAAAAAAATGTTAATAACAAGCAGTTACTCAAAAAGTAAGCATTACTTACTTGTTCTTAAATATATCCATGTACCTAAAATTTCTACAGCGTTTCAAATTTTAAATTATGCAACACTAATCCAAAACGAAAAATGCTACAAGATCTGAAATGCTTTGAACCCACAGACCTCTAGAACAACCAAGGCTGTACAGTACAACCCTGTTTCAAATGACCAAAACACAGCTCAAAAATTGGAGCTGGAGAGAGCGCAGCAGTTAAGAATACTAATTGTGCTTCCAGAGACCCAGGTTCAATTCCCCACACCCACAATGGTGACTCACAACCATCCATAACTCCAAATCCAGGGGCTGTATGCCCTCTTCTAGTCTCAGCAGGCACTGGGCACACATGGTGTATAGATATAACTATGGCCCAAACACCCATACAGGTAAAATAATAAAATCAGAAAATGGTTCCAAGTGTTTCTGATAAGGCATTCTAGAACTGTCATTTCCATAAAAGAATATCATGGTATGAATGTAAAAAATCTGAAGCTAAAACTAAACACTAAAGAAAACATAAAACCCAAGCAATTTAAATTTAAGTTTATTTATTTATTTACTTCTGAGAATTTTTTTAAGACAGGTCTTGGGTCTCACTATGTAGCAAGGACTTTGAAATATTAAGGGTTTTGTTTGTTTTTAAGCATTATTTTAAACAAACAAAAAAAGAACAGACTATAACCAGGTTTAGTGGCACAGAGCTGTCATCCTAGTAAACCTGAAGAGACTGAGCAAAAAAGGTTGTGGGTTCGCAGTCAACGTAGGCACACGACAAGTTTCAAGGATAGTCTAGATGAAATAGTGAAATCCTATCTCAAAGGGGAAAAAGGCAAACTATAAATACCTTTGGTGCCACTGCTTAGCTTTACCCTCTTTCTCTTGCCCAAGCCTTGACTCCCATCCTGGTCCTCCTGGAGGAAATAAAGTCAACATTATCTACAGCCATGCTCATATATGTATATGTTCTATATAAATGTAACATGTACATCCTTAATACTGATCAACATAATTCACTTCTATATATTTACTATAACAAATGTTTTAATGAAACTTTATTGAATTTTGTAGTAAAACAGCCTTACTATTAAAATGTGACCATCTATAACCTGTACCTATAGGGAAAGACGTTGGACATTCCAAAATGTTAAAATAAAAACATTCTTAAGCTTACACACATAACAATAAGACATAAAGAGGCTAAAGGAATAGGAGAATTTACCATAAAAAGGGAAGAGAGAGGACTAAAATAATAGAAGAAAAATTTCATAAAGTATAAAACAAAATGAGCTCAAACTCAAATTAGCAGCCAGAGAGATGATTCGGTGGCTAGAGTCACTTTCCACCAAGACTAACAACTTGGAGTTTCATCTCCAGAGCCCACATGATAGGAGAGAACCTAACCCAGTCATTTGTCCTCTGACCTCCACAGACACACCCAGTATGTGCACAGCCTTCATACACACACACACAGAGACAGACAGACAGACAGACAGACAGACACACACACACACACACACACACACACACACACACACACACACACACACGCACAGAGTACTAGTTTGTTTTGCCAACTTGACACATGCTAGAGTCATCTAGGAAGAAACATCAGTTAAGGAACTGTGTAGATTTATGTTAAGGCAATACATGATTAGACAGGGAGAAGAGGTGGGAGAAAGGAAAGGAAACAGAAGAGGAAGAGTCAGATCTTCGTCCCAGTTTCTTATGTGGGGGTGGATGGTTCTGGTTATTTTTTGAATTATGGATACATTACAAATGCAACTTTAGACATGGAGGGAACCAGAGAATTTAAACTCAGGGATTGCTACCTTTCTTCTCCTTTTCTTTATCCTTCCTTCTTAGGTGGAGAAAAGGAGGTGAAGGAGAAATTGGTGATATAGTAATATTATGGAAGTTAGAGAAATAGACATAAGAATAGGTTAGTAAAGTTACTCTCAAACAAGGCATTACATAGCTACATCTTACATTAGTAGAAATCTTTGTAATTGATACAAGGTTGAGGTTGTACTCTTTACATTGGTATGATTTCATTTGATACAAATCTAATGTTTTCACTAGTATAGTTTCTTACTGTTATAAAATTGGGATTAATATTGTTGCTTTCATATACACACTGTGCCTATACAACACAAGTCCTATAACTGTTATTATACACTGTTTTTAGTTGGATAATCAATACTAGCTGGATAACAAACTCACAGTTTGAGTCACAAATGCTTTTTGTAGTTAAATGGATTTCAAAAATGTCAGAAATCCACAAATTATGACATTTAACGTTATTTATCTTTTGTCGAGATATAACTGCTCCTTACAATTTCCCTTTGGTGGAATAAACAAAGAATTTGAGCATCTATACCTCGAGGTGAGGTATAGTTGGTGGCTAGGCAGCCATTGGGCAAAAAACTGCAAAATTTATCAACAGACTATTACTGTCCAAAAAGAGACACTTTGTGCATAATAGTCAACTGATAATCTTTGCCGAGCCAAAGTTATCAGCGGTTCAAGATTTCTGCATTTTTAGGTCTGTCAGTGATCCTGAGCCAGAAGGCCCAAGACTTACTCTCACATGTTGCTAACAGGGGACTACTGGTGGAGATTTGTCTCTACAACCTCTCTAAGCGCTGGAAACCATGTTAGGCTTCCTATGTTTTTAGATATTTGGCCATTCTCAGATTTCTGACAGAGTTAAAGACTAATTTAGTTTGATGGCCTATCCAAGATAATTAACTTTGAGAAAACATAGTCATTTAGAATATTTTCAAGTGATAATAATCATATACAGCTTAAAGGAAACTTTTTTTGTTTTGTTTTTTAAAGTAAACAAAATGAGTGGGATGTAGATTTATATTAAGGCAATACATGATTAGACAGGGAGAGGAGGTAGGAGAAAGAAGAGGAAATGGAAGAGGAGGAGTCAGGGAGTAAAACGGAAGAGGAGGGGTCTGAGGAGGAGGAGGAGGAGGAGGAGGAGGAGAGGACTGAAGGGGAACAAAAGGACTGTTCACGGCAAGTGAGAAGGATTTCTTAGGAGGGGAATAAAGAGTATAGTGATAAATCTGCCCAAAATAGACTGCAGTTTGTTTTCCTAATTACCGAGTCTTGTTGTCATTGAATGGGTTTATTTGGGTTGAAGAGGATATTGCACAGAACTGCCTCTGTCAGACTGGCCTGTAGGCAACCCCTCTGCAGCATTTTCTTAAGTAATGTCGTGGCTCTTCCTGGTTGTCAACTTTACTAGATCTGGAATGAACCACAATTCAGAATTGGGAGGCTCACCTTTGTTCCTGATCTTGAGGCATAGAGGCTATGAATCTTAGGACACTAAAGCAGAAAGATCGCTGAGCTCAAGGTCATCTGAAACAAAGCAAGTCCCAGATCCAGGCATGGCGGTACACACCTTTGATCTTGGACACACCCTCTGTTGGAGACCTACATGAGGACATTGGAAGAAGGAAGGCTCTCTCTCTCTTCGCCTGTTTGCCTTGTGGACGGAGCATCTGCTAGATCCTTGGACTTCCACTCACAGCTGTTGCCGAACATTGTTGGGGAGTTGGACAACAGACTAAGTCACCAACAAATACCTTACTATATAGAGACTAACATAAGTTCTGTGACTCTAGAGAACCCTGACTGATACAATTAATGATTGATGTACAAGGTCCCAGCTTACTTGTAGTGAATGCCATACCTTGGAAGGTAGTCCTGCTCTGTATACCAATAGCAGCCAAGTAACCCATGAAGAACTAAGCCAGGAAGCAGCACTCCTCTCTGGTCTCTGCTTCAGTTCATATTCTGGCCTCCCTCAAATGATCCACTGATCTGAATGTATAAGCAAAATAAACCACTTCCTCCACTAGTTTGATGGTCATTGCATGTCTCACTGGAGTAGAAAGCAAACCTGAACATATGAATACCACACATACAGAAAAGGAGGGATCAAATTCTGAAAAATAAGTGTAACATATTAGAGCTGGAACTGACATTGTAAAAATAATAATATGCTCTGGGGGAAAAATTCAAGAACGCAGGAAATTTCTGCTCACTTGTGATGCACACATTTGTGAAAAACCTTATACTGCGAATGAAATGGATTAAATAGGGAGAGCACTAATGAACAAGCCTTCACAATCCAGTCAACTTTGTAGCCAAAGTAGTATAGAAGCAGTAATTGATACCTGGGGATTTAATTTGTATGCCAGGCAAAAATCATGGGATAGTTTAGGTTGTCTCAGAGGGATGCTGACACTGTACCATAGAATGAGAACGCTAGTTAGAACAGACAGTATAGCCCTCAGTGTCCAAAGAAGAGTAACAGAGGCCAGAGCTCTGTGAGAACCAGATGAGGAGAGGAGCAGAGGGGAGAGAAGGAAGGGAGAAGAGAGGAAAGATAGGACAAGGAGTCCTGGGTGCAGGTTCATCAAAGAACTAAGGGATTTTTCCTCTAACAGTTACGATTCACTATGCCTAAGCAAGAAAATCCAGGAACTACTACCTGCAAAGAAATCAACTTCTAAACTGAACTGACACTTTGTTAGAAGTACTTCATGCTTTTTCAGCAATAAAGTTCCTATAAAAGGGAGACCTTCGATCAACACCACGACAGTCAGGGTATTATGAAGTGCTTGCAGTGCTTGCAGTCCTAAAGGACACGTAGAATTAGGAAGAAAAACTCATTCAAAAAGAAAACATGGGTGTGATGCCTAATTCTACAGTAGTGTGCTTGCATAGCACGGAAAAGGCTTGAGTTCTACCCTAAACAGAAGAGAAAAAAAGAAATGAAAAAAGACAACATAGGGTCAAGGCAAAATCTGAAAACACAGCTCACTGAATTGGACTTACCAACATGGCAGATTTCACGCCGAGCTAGGATATCTATCCTAGGAGACTATCCACCTAACCCTGTGGGACAATGAGCACTCCTGCAAAATGATGGCTGAAAGTATTACAGCAGTACACTCTTCCTGATGGCAGTTTGACCGTGCACAAGCCAACGGTCTTTAAAATTCATTAAGAAACATAAACTTTATCACTGTGGGTTTTTTCTTTATTATCCCATGGGGGGGGGAGACGGGGGGGAGAGAGAGGGAGAGAAACTTGCTAGACACAGGAGCTTTTCAGGGAAAGCTGGAGTTTAAGATTTATTTTTGTTTATTGTACAGGTGTTTTATCCAAGAGTATTTTTGTGTATCACATGTGTACAATGCCCATGGAAATGGGAAGAGGATATCAAATCCCCTAGGATTAGAGTTAGAGATGGTGTGAGCCATCATGTGGCTGGGAACCCAACCCAGGTCTCTGGAAGAGCAGCTAGTGCTCTTAAACCCTGAGCCAATCTCCCAGTCCCAAGGAGTCAATTTTCTCCTTCCACTATGTAGGCTCTTAGGGATTGAACTCAGGTTATCAGGCTTGTGAAGTAAGGGCTTTTACCCCTATGAGCCATCTCACCAGCTCCACAATGTTTTGTTTTTCAGCAGCAAAAAGAAAAGTTTTCACCATCTAACAAAAGAGGACTAAGTAAATAAGTCAATGCTAGAACTCTGCAGACACCATTTTGTTTAAGTGAGGGAAGCATACCACAGCTAATCCATTACAAATCCATGTCTAGTTTAAGAAAAAAAAGTACATTTAGCAAACAAATGACTCAGTGGTGGAATTTTCAGGTATTAAGATAAATAAAAATAAAAGTTGTCTTGAGCGCAATTTCTCACACTCTGAACTCATGGTGAGGAGTTGAAACTCCCCCATTTACCATGAGGAAGCATTACTGGGCACTGGAAGTCTAACCATGAGGGAACACTGAATATGGCACTGACTCACACAGATTGCACAGCCCTCAGAAACCGTTTCCAGGCATCAGTCACTGAGGAAGCAAGCAGACACCACTACCATGTCTTTCCAACACAAATATGCGAACGTATTTAAGTCCAAATTATTTTGAACAAAACCCTAAAAGAACTAAGGAAAAAACACACTCATCAATCTTCAAATTGATTTCTCAAATGAAAGTTGTCTTTTTTTCTTTTCTGATATATTTAGACAGATGAAATAATATGAACTTCATAAAATGTCAAGTAAAGTCAGAGTTGTTAAAAAAAAAAAAAAAAAAAAGACAATGCAGAACGCACAGGCTTCAATACAATACTTGTCAAAGGAGGCTTCGAAAGTAAAATACAACGGAAATCACCAAGGACTAGAAAAAAACTTAAAGACTCATTGTGCCACTGTAATATGAAACTGATTGCTTTTATATCAGGATTCCAAGCACAGAGCAGGGAAGAACTCTGTCAGCAAGAAAAGGGCAGTCATTGGGTCATTTCATTCAACCACTGTGATGCCTACAACTACTTAAGAAAGCTGCCTGAGAGCTGGAGAAATGGCTCAGCAGTTAGTCCTCTTCCAAAGGACCTGAGTTCAATTCCCAGCAACACATGGTGGCTCACAACCATCTGTAATGAGAGCCAATGCCCTCTTCTGGTGTGTCTGAAGACAGCTACAGGGAAAACAAGAAAACAAGCAAGAGAGCAAGCTAGCTAGCTGCTTGAAAGAAAGGCCAATGAAAGACCCTGGTCCTAAATGACAGCATAAATCTCATTAAAGATTCCCCATCACTGTGCACTAATCCAGATCACAGACTGAAGAAGGAAGTGAGCTTACTAAACAGATGAAAAGGCTACATATAAAAAGAATATTAAATAACTAAAAGTATTTATTCAAGGGGATGGAATTAAAAATTAAAATTAGTGGTCAAAATAATTTTTTAAAAGTATGAAGATTATATAGTTTTACAAAATACTGAGAGTATCTTTTTAAGACAAAGGCCTGTGGACTGCAGCTAACCTCAAGCTCACTGTGGCTAAGAATGGCCTTGAGCTCCTGATCCTCCACCACCACCTCTCAAGTGCTAGGATTTGAGGTATATACCTCCACTCCCAGAATATTATTAGGAACTTTTTAAAATTATTTTGTTTGTCTGCACATTTCTATGTCCCTGTGGTGGCCACAAGAGAGCACTGGATTCCCAAGAACTGGAGTTACAGACAGTTGTGAGCTACCACAAAGGGTGCTGGAAACCCAACCTAGGACTTCTGCAAGAGCAGACAGTGCTGGACTACAAATGGTTTGTCAGGACTTCACACTTACTGGTCAAGCACTCTACCACTGAGCTACATTCCCAAGCTGTGAAAGCTTCTTAGCTATAAAACTATCAAGCAAAGGAGCTAGTGTCTGCTAACTAGGAGAGCTCTCTATTCCAGGAGTGTTTACATGGGAGTTTATCAACTGCCAAGAGTACTGCAAAGTCTACTTCTACACTAGAAAAGAAATATATTAATATTTCTAAGAAATTTCCCAACAAAAATTATGTGACTCTCCAAGCCCAACCTTCACCATTAACCTAATTCCTAGTAAATTAAAATTTAATTCTCAAAATACAGTTACTTTTTAATCTATCACAAATTTTTTAAAAAGTATCTCTACCTTCTAATTTCAATAATCCTGTTTCAATATAAGTTTTGAAAAATTAGTGTTATTTTTCATTCAGAATTAAAGAATAGTCAAAGAATATCTACAAAGGCATCTAAACATTTTGCTAATGATTATCTGCAATTAAGTAAGTGTGCATAGGAAAAGAATAAATATGAATAAGCTAAATTAATAGTAATAGTTAACTCCAATGCCAGGCTGAAACATTTTTTTTCTTTTTCCCCATTCTTCTATTTCTCTAAAATGAACATTCAGACGGTCGTGGTTTCACAGGAGAAAAGTTTTATTTCATTTGTACCTCAGAATCACAGAAACTGATAATCGGGTGGTGGAACACATAGACATTTGTATGGACCTCATTCTATCCAACATCTCCTTGAAAAGTTATCTGTACCCTGGAATGCTGGTACACACCTGTCATCCCAGTACTCAGAAAGCTTCCACAGGAAGACGAGAACCTGGAAGCAGCCTACACTATATAACTAGACCCTGCTTAAAAAGAACAAAATGCCCTACCCTACAACACATCCCCCTCCCTCTCAGAAACATCTCATTATAATTAGTCCCACTCACATATAAGAATGATGATGGCTTTCTGCTTAACTAGATTATCTGGCAGTCCCAAATTTAAATAATATACTAAGTTCTAAAATATTTCACAAAATTAAGATGTGTTCTTGATTGTTAGTTATATACAGCATAAATAACATTTTCTCCTATTTCAGATGAGCTACACAAGAATAAGTGATGTTCCGAAGAATGTTGTGTATATAAACAGCACTGCTTAGTGCAGGTCCTGATACTCTGAAGACAATGACACACTAACAAGACTGAGATTCACTGACTGCAGTACATAGACTCATCAACTAAAACTCCAGTAGAAATAAATCTTGTTACTACTGCAGTTTCACATCCATTTCTTCCTTTCCAAACTGTTCTGTATGTTTGTAGGTATGCCACATGTGTGTGGGGATCCTCAAGGCCAGAGGGAACGTCTATCAGATTCCCATCCACTGGTGCTGGAGTTACAGGTGAGTGCTGGGATCCACCTTCCCAGCTTCCAAATCCTCTGGAAGTGCAGAACCACTAAGCTATTTCTCTAGCCTGTTTCTTCATTTTAAAACTGAAAGTTAAATTAGTTGTTTCTTTCCATTTAAAATTCTAGTTTTGTTGGGTTTTGGCTTAAGGTATATTTCTGCGTATGTTGAGGATCAAGCCCAGAGAAATGTGCATGTTGAATTACAAAACTGAAGTTTTTAGATGAATATTATGCCACCCTGGGGAACATGAAAAATTAACCAGTGAGTAAAAGGAAACAAAATAATGTTTCTTAAAGTTCTCATAAAGTTGCATAGATATCTATTCAATCTCCTGCCAGATAAACAATGCTAAAACAGTTACACGTTATTCTTGTTATTCTTGTTTAATTCCCAGAATTTCATCGTAAGCCCTCACTGCTTAAGACACTACATACTCAAGTCCTAGGACATAGAGAGATCAAGCTGCTACCAATTTGGAGTTTCCTTCCTACTATCACAGTTCTAGAAGGTGCTAAGCATCCTACCAGGAGAGAAAAATAATCAATAGTTTTACAAAGCTTTGAGCTGGGAGAGCTACAGTAACAACTAGGCTGACAAGATACGCCCTGTGGTCCAATAATGGCACAAATGGTATTGGAATAACCAACCACTTTCTGACTGGAATTAAAACCTGCTCCACAAGATGGAACTCATATCTGACTAGATCACTGGCTATAAAAGACAATCTAATAATAAACTGCCCCCTAAGTTCTTATCGTTATACCTAGATAGATTAGTGCATCACTCAAGCCTCACCAGAGAAGCTTCTTATGATGATTAATTTCAAGACACACAACTGCCCAACATGCAGCGAATAACAGAGTATGAAGTGCTCATCTCTAATTGAGACAGATGCTAATTACACACACACAGACACACACACACACACACACACACACACACAAAGACTAAGAGATCATTGTGGAAGAGAGGGTCCAAAAACTGTAAGAGCCAGTGATAGAGAACATCTGCAATGAAAGAGTATTTGCCAGTCATGACAATACTGTTGTTGCACATGACTCCTAGTGGCTATGACTATATGAAAAAGACCTATAGCAGCACTAATCGGACCCAGAGAGTTTGGGAGAGAGAGAGAGAGAGAGAGAGAGAGAGAGAGAGAGAGAGAGAGAGAGAGAGAGAGAGAGAGAAAGGGAGGGAGGGAGGGAGACCGCAAGTACACATCAAGTTGGGAGGAAATGGTGAGATAGAAAAGTAATTGCAGAGGAGGGAAGGAGATGGATTTGCTCAAAAAACATCAATGAATGAAGGAAATTCTCTAACAGCTAAAAACCAAGCTGGTTCTGAAGCAAGTGAAAAAAGTTAGACATAGAAGTTGATGAAACACAACTCTAAGAGGAGCAAATATAATAGTTCTTTAAAAACACAGTCAAAAATCTATGAACAAAGGAATGAACCATAATCCAAAGCCTCAGATACTTTGAAGGATGTTACTCTAACCCACCAGAAAGACACTATGTTGCTGCAACTGGAATCCTAACAATTTAAACCAAAATAAGTTACTTCTTTCCTCATCAGGGGAAAAAGCACCTCTTTCAAAAGCTGGATTGTTTTTTAAACAATCCAGGAAAGTAAAGGAGAATTGTCAGAAGCAGGGAGATAGGAGACAAGAGCTGGTAGGAGGAAAGAGGGGAAGTATGAGCAGAAAGTGTCATCATGAAACCCAGGCATACTGGGTCCTGTCGGTGGAACATAGAGCCTCCCAAATGCTGAGCAAGCAGCTACTCCCAAACAACATCTCCAGTTACTTGTCTTGCCTTGTTACCAAGACAGAAGTCTCAGGTTAACCCAGACTAGCCTCAATGTCATATATTCCAGGCTGCTCTCACACTCTTAGGCTTCAGTATGTTGTCTAACTGCATAAGGAATTTATAGGGGACAACAACCATAAACGTTTTCATAAGCCCTACAATGATTTCATCTTAAGTTTGCACTGGAGGAGTGAGATGTGTGTGCAGCTTTGTGCTCCTGCCTCTACTTGCAGAGGTCAGAATCAACACTGGGTACCTCCCTCTAATATTCTCTACTGCGTTTTTTGAAGGGGAGAGGGAACTTTCACTGAATCTGGAGTTCTTCATCTTGCTTAGACTGATGGGCCAGCAAGCCCCCTCCCCCCAATCTGCCTATCTCCAACTCCCAGAACTAGACATAAGCTCCTACCTGGCTTTATTTGGGTGCTTAAATCCAAACCCAGGTCTTCATGCTTACACAGCAAATACTTCACCCACTGAGTCATCTCCAAACCCCCAAGTCATCAATCTTTATAGCTCTAAACACTTAAAATTCTCTTTTTAAAAGCTGTTGTAGGATATTTGATCACATTATGAACCTACAAGATTATGAATTGAAAAAAACCTTGTGGTATGACTCAGACTTAACACACACCTTTAACCCAAGAGCTTGACCTAAATAAAGTCAAGGATAGGTCAAGAGGAGAAGCAATCAGCTGACATGGAATAAACATAAGAAAACTCAGAAAAGAGAAAAAAGGGTCTGTCAAGGTTTGAATATGCTTGACCCAGGGAGTGGCACTGTTAGAAGGTGTGGCCCTGTTGAAGTGCTTGTTTCACTGTGAGTGTGGGCTTTCAGACCCTCATGCTAGCTGCCTGAAAGCCAGTATTCTCCTAGAAGACCTCCTATGAAGATGGAGAACTCTCAGCTCCTCCTGCACCATGCCTGCCTGGACACTGCCATGTTCCCACCTTGATAATGGACTGAATATACCTGTAGCCAGCCCAAATTAAATGTCCTTTCTAAGACTTGCCTCAGTTATGGTGTCTGTTCACAGCAGTAAAACTCTAAGACAGAGTCTTTGAGTTGAAGGGTATTAAAGACAGTGTGGAGGAGGAGAAGGAGCTTTTTCCTTCTGGGACGTTGGTGGGGAGGAAGGTCAGCTGGGTGTTTTCTCTGTCTCTCTGAGCTAACAGGCTTTCACCATAGTGTCTGGCTCCTGAGTCTTCATTGGTAAAATCGAATGTTCAAAATTTTGTTTTAAGAACAACAAAAAGTTTTAAAATTTAAATCTCACCTCATCTGAAGAATCTATCTGTCCCAATGTTCCTGTAGCTCCTGCAAAACCTTCAGACAGAAGAAAATAGGTTGTCTGTTACAACTGCCACATACTGATGTACTTTAAAATTATTTTGAGACACACAAATATCAGAATATTAAATAAAAACAACTCACTCTAAAAGTAACCCTGGCAAAGTTCAACTTCACCTTTAGAATATGCTATCTAATGGGCTCATACTTCAACAGAAAATCCCAGGAAAAACACAAATTTATTAATTACAAATTGTTTCAGAAGGACCTTGCTCTTTAGGTTTAAGCCACGATCACTAAACCACTGAGCTGGTGAAGTCTAAACAGCAACTGCTACACTTGTCACAAGTCAGAACCACAAGTCTAAAAATTAAACAATCTGTATTTAAGAAAAATTAATTTTCTTCATTCACTTGTCTAACTACCATTCCTTTTCATAACATTACTGAAGCTCAAATGTTCAATCATGGAGAAAAGTTTAAGGGGCTATCTGTTTCAGTAAGATGAAGTCACTATGGTTCAAATTAAATATTTAGACAAACCTTGAACTTCCAGAGTACTAGTACCAGCAGATGGTTCCTGTATCCCATACACAAGCTTATCCTCGGGATACGTGAGTCCGGAGCTCTTCAAAGCTATAAGGTACTTCTCATGACTTTTCTTTGCACAAGCATTTTCTCCAAGACCTGATATTGAAGACAAAGAGTAGGAAAAAAATATTCTACTCAAAATCTAAGTACAGTCATCCTGTGAATACACACAAGTAAATACTCTAATGCAAGAGGAAACAACTACAATAAACGTAAAATTCACTCTGATAATATCTGTGATTATACTTGGCATTGACAATCCCAGAATGATCAGCAATTTATAATAGGGATGAAGTCTGTTGAGCATCTAAAATAAACGAGGAAGTTAGAGACGAGCCATGCAAAGACATGATTTCAACCTTCCAGAAACCTGAAAGTCAGTGGTAGAGAAAGGAAAGAGAAAACACAGTGAAGCTGATTACTGAGCAGACTTCCTCATGTGATCTGACCATCTGTGGTCTTAGGATACCAAGTGCTCGGGACTTATCCAGAGAAGAGCACTCAGAAAGGCTTTCCAGAGAAGATAAAGCTTCAATAGACATTTTCAAATAGTACAAATGAAATTACATTTAATTCTTGTTTTTTCAATCATCACATCTAAGAAATGAAGTATATAATTTACAAAACTGGCATGGTCATACATGCCTTTAATCCCAGCACTTGTAAGGCAGAGGTATATGGATCTCTGTGAGTTTGAGGTCGGCCTGCCTTACACAGAATTCCCAAATAGTCTGAACTACATAAAGACACTCTGCCTCAAAAAAAAAAAAAAAAGTATAATTTTCATTGAAGTATAACTTAAGCATTTCAGTTTACTGATTTACTGCTATTTTTCTTTTGTTTTTTTTTTTAATATATTATAGAGAATGGAAAAATAGTGAAAGAAAAGATTAGTAATTTAGATTCATTCTCTTAGCCCCTATATAAAAGCCAAATGTCCACGGCATTTGCCAATTCTTAGTTTGTGTCTTCCTTGAGCTCTGAACACTGCTGACTCTGTGATCACACAGGAGTTTCGACTGGGCTGATACCATTGACACCAGTGACACAAACCATACGACAGACTAACAGTGACACAGTCCATAAGAAGACCCTCCTGGAGTTTGTTGTAGCTGCTACTGCTTGCTTCAGCTCCTAAGCTGTCTTTGTTTTTAGGAAAACATTAAATAAACGGAGTCCCACCTTCAAGTGAGGCCCAATACTTAAATAACTACAACTAGTTTAGGAAAACAAAATGGCATGAAGAGAAGACTCAGCGGTTAAGAGCACTTACTGCTCTTACAGAGGCATGACGTTTGGTTCCCAGCATCCACTTGGCAACTCATGACCACCTCTAACCTGATTTCAGGGACTCTGACCTTCAGATCCCTGCAGGCACCAGGCTCGCATCTAGTCCTACTTACACACATACAGGCAAATATACGTACACATAAAATAAAAATAAATATTTTTAAAAATAAATAAAAGCATACAGATTCCCACAGAAATAACTAAGCGCTAGAGTTCTAATTCAGTGGCTTGCCTGACAAGTTTCCTAAATAAAAGGCCTATCACCAATGCTGTTCATTAAACTAAATGTAGTTTATTAATTCCTCACAATAACCCTGAAGAAGAATGCACTTTTGCCATTTGTTAAGTAAGGAAATAGGCCTAGAAAGGTGGCTTGGCTTTCTAGTGATGGCTAGTGAGCATGGAAGCAAGACCGCAAATCTCAAACCATCCACCAAAACCTGAAACCAACTCTCCACTGATCTATATACACCACTGCTTTGCTTTTTTCTTCTTTTTCTTTTTTTTTTTTTAATTTTATTGGATATTCTCTGTATTTACATTACAAATGTTATACCCTCCCCCCCACACACTCCCCAGGGACTCCCAGGGACTAAAACTGCAACCATTGAGCACACATGGAGAGACCCATGGCTCCAATTGCATATGCAGAGAGGATGGCATTGTCTGGCATCAATGAGAGAAGAGGCCTTTGGTCCAGTGAAGGTGTGTTTTCCAGGGTAGGGGAATGCCAAGGCACTGAGGTGGAGTGGGTAATTGGGAGAGGAAGGGGAGGTGGGAGTAGGGGAAAAGGAGATAACATTTGAAATGTAAATACAGAGAATACCCAATAAAATAATAAAAAAGAAGTAAGCTCATCCTGATGTATAAACATTTCCATTTGGTAGTCTCTTAGCCTGGTATCTGGACAGTACACAGGTGTTATGTGTTTATTCATATTGGAGTCCATTAAGTATCTTGTATCTTCTGATCAATATGTTTTATACAATTTGAAGAAATGCAATTAAATTCTTAAATACTTCAGATCTTAAATAATACACATGCTAGATTATTTGATTCTGATAGGTCCCTGAGACTCCTACATGTTTTGTTCCAACTCCATCACTGTAGTTCACAGTACTGTCAGTTACAGAGGTTCACTTCGGCTCCTCGTTTACATTTCTTTGTTGAGATCCCTCTCTTTACTAACCGACACTCAATTTTCCATTAATTCTTTAGACACATTTTCCTTTAATTTTTTGGACAAGAGTCTAATAATTGTTTCAATGTCTTTATTTGATAAATACAACATCTACCCTATCATCTTGGTCAATTTTCAGGGGTTTTTTTCATCTCCTGACTCTAGCATACAGTTGCTTGTTGCCTTGGCGTGCCTACTAGTTTTTACTATGTACTACATATCCTAATAATACAATATAAAAGATTCTCAATTGCCAGAGTACTAAGTACTGTTCTAGAAGACAGTTCAACTACAAGCTGAATACTTTGGGCTGGTAAAGGAAGAAAAAACAAAACATAAAGGCTTAATTTTACACTTTATGGAAAGTTTCATGTACTAAAAAGACCTCAACCTTGAGAGGAACCACCTTGTGCTCTGCCCTCTATCCTTCTGTGCAGGTACTGCTGGCTGACAAAGCTCTTTATAAGTTATATATGCCTATGTGCATATGTGCATGTGTGTACGTGTGTGTGTGTGTGTGTGTGTGTGCCAGTATTTTGTGCATGTCATGTCACATATGGGGGAGAGCATCAGAAGACAACTCCTAGAAGTTGGTTCTCTCTTTTCACTGGGGATTCTGGGTCTCAGACTCAGGTGGTCAGACTTGTGTAGCAAGTACTTTTACTTGCTGAGCCATTTGTACTGCCTAGGTTATAAGCTTTTTAAAGATGCATTTTTACTTTATGATGTATATGTACATGTCTAAATGTAGGCTTGTATATGGTGTGGTGCTCTCAGAGGCCAGAAGAGGATGCTAGGCTGCCCAGGAGCTGCAGCACCAGCAGTTGTATGTAGCCCAAATATGAATGGTGGGAGTGAAACGTGGGTCTCTTTGAGAAGCAGCCCCCACCCCCCACCTCTTAACTGCTGAGCTATACCTGTCCCTTGATTCTAAATTTTCTTTATGTTTTCTTTTGTCTAGTTTTTTCTTTTGATTGTAACTTTTCTTACGACTAACGTAGAGCTGACCTTACTAAAGGTCTAGCCTTCTGGAATCTCAGAGTCAGATGCTTACAGAAATAGAAAGGTCTCTTTCAGCTGGCTAAACTAAAATCTAACTAACACTGTTTCTCTACAGGTAACTATTCAGTTTTTAACCTATAATAGACAGTCCTAACAAATCTTAGGTAGTAGTGAGAGATGGCTCAGCAGTTAAGAGCACTTGTTCTAGCAGAAGACCCAGGTTCAATTCCTAGAACCCACACATCAACTCACACATCAACTTGATCTCTAACTCTAGTTTCAGGGAATGTGATGTCCTCTAGGGCCTCCACAGACACCAAACATACATGCGATACACATACATACATGTAGGTGAAACACTCACACATATAAAATAAGTCCAAGAAGAAAATATTTCAAAAATCTTAGGTGGTCTCATACTGGCTACTCACTGATTCTCCATAAATTTACACATCACTCCTTGGTATTCTGCCCCAAAACTTCTTGTTTCCTCCAGCTTCAGTGGACCAATATGATGATTTTTAACTCAGCAGGACCACCATGATCTGCCTCAGGGCCAATGTGTACAGTCAGGAAGTCTTCCAGAGCAATCATAAGACACATCCTACACCATTCCTTTTCCTAAGAACCTGCAGTGCGCACTACCTATTCTGATTCAGTTTCAAGCCCTTGCCTCATCTTGTTCTAACTTATGTAGTTTATGGCAAACACTAGCACATCTACCTAGAGTCTAATGTGTTATCACCCAATTCCATGCCCCTGAAACTCACAACTCTGTTAGGTCTTACTTTAAATAAATACCGCCTTTTTAGTGTGGTATTAGCAGAACCCTGCCCTCACCCCCATCCTGAAACTGCAGAAAAGCAGGCATTCTGGACTGTGATATAGCCCAGCAGACAAACGCACTTGCCAGTGACCAGCAACCCAAGATGCCCATCATACCCAAGAAAGAAGAGGCCAGATGCTCCAACAGAAATTAGTTGAGAAGTCTTTAAAAGGTGGGGTAATTTTGCTGAAGTTCAGTTTTCTCATCTATAAGTTTTCTTAATAATTTCAATCTTTAGAATTCTATGAGAAATACCAAGTCTAAAAGATGCTAACTTCTATTCCCATGAGTCTGACTCAGTGGAGTGTTGTCTGTTCACTATCTCACTCACCAGCGGTCAGGTCTTTGTAGCTCTGCTGGTCTGTTAGCACCTGAGTAAGAACAGCCCTCATTGCTCCTCCCGTTTTAGTCAGGTCTTCTAAAAAAGAAATCTGAGGCTCTAAAAGCTGAAGGACTTTGTTCAGATCTTTTTCTGATGGTGCATCTGCTGCTAAAGAAAGAAAGAAAAAAATATATATATATATATCCATAATATATACACATACATATACACACACATAATTATATAACTAAGGATAACTTAAAATTTTTTGCTCAGAACAATAATTTTAGTAGTTTCAATGATATTTTACAGCCAAAAAAGTCAGTATTAATTAATGACATAGTGAGAATTTAAACTTGTAGGTCTGGCAAGATTACAAGGTGGATAATGCTTGTCTCCAAATCTGGCTTCAATGCCCAGAAACACACGAGGCTCCTCAGACCTCTCAACAAGACTGCTGTGGGGTACACACTCAAGGAGAAATGGAAATAGGGGCTTTAAAAAAAAACTCTTCCAAGAAATAAAGAAAACAAAACAAAACAAAAAAAAATTTACAAAACAAGAAAACTTTAGCTATTTCCATGTTACATTTTGTTTTATGTACTTTATGCTCATTGTAACTATTAAGTTTTCAAGGCATACTATCAAACCTTGAAAAAAATCAAGTACTGACTAAAAAATATATTCATATAGTTTTATGTAAAAATTATGTTAAAATCTGAAAAAAGGTACTGACAAAAATGTATAATTTTAAGCAAAAAATGTTTAAAATCTGTACATTTATCTTTGTTTTGTAAAATAAAGTTGTTTAAAAAAAAAAAAAAAACTCTTTGGCCAGTAAATTAGAAAAAGATTAAAGATGAAAGGAAAGGCCCTGTGTTTTTTCCCTTTAAAAAGATGTCCTAAAGACCCTAGAGCAGTGCTTCTCAGCCCTCCTAATGCTGTAACCCTTTAGTACAGTTCCTCACATTGTGATGACCACAATCATAACATTATTTAGTTGCTACTTCCTAACTGTAACTTTGCTACTGTTATGAATGGTAATGTCAACATCTAATATGCAGGACATCAGACACAAGGCCGCTATGAAAGGGCCGTTCAACCTCCACCCACAAGGTTAAGAACTGCTGCCCTAAAGTCTAAAGGAAAGATGTAAATAAAACTTTAGAGTTTAGTAATGACTAGCTAAAAGAAAACTATGTCTTCAGAGTTGAGGGAGGGTCTCTGCACCCCACACAGGAAACAATGACTCAGCACCAGACTTTACTTTCTCAGTTAAAAGCAAGTACTGGGAGCTACATGGGAGTCCCTTCTCCCCAGTGACTCTCACAGCAAGCAACACAGGAGATGTATAATTGATGTTTGCTTTAGTTTGCAAGGGCTCTGGAGACATGTAATAATAGGCTAGACTTTCTAAGGTAAAATGAGAAAAAGAACACAAAGCAACTATGAATCCACAAAATTTCTGAGCTTCCATGACCTCAAATTTACAGTGAGCTCACAGTTTAGAATTTTGTTTGTTTAGTGTTTTTTTTTCTTTTTTTTTCTTTTTGATTGTTTGCCCAACTAAAAAATTAATGATGAGCAACCGAAGAAAAATTAATGACTGTACACCCATGACATTCATCCTTAGACAAAAATGCTTCCACTAGCTTCTTCATATTTTCAGATTGAAACAAACAAACCAAAACAACAACAAAAGCTAGATGTGGTGGCACATGCCTTTGACCTAGCACTTCGGAGGCAGAGGCAGGCAATCTCTGCAAGTTCAAGCTCGTCTGATCTACATAGAGTTCCAGGACAGCCAGACCTACACAGTGAGTCCCAGTCTCTACGTTGTTACCTATTAAACCAAGTAAGAGCAGCATACAACCACCACAACTTCACACTGGACTCATGTCACCTTCTAACCACTAAATGTCACTGAGAGAAAAATTAATGACACACTTTTGTGTAAAATATTCTTTTTTTTAAGATTTATTTATTTTACGTATGTGAGTACACTGTAGCTGTCTTCAGACACACCAGAAAAGGGCATCAGATCCCATTACAGATGGTTGTGAGCCACCATGTGGTTGCTGGGATTTGAACTCAGGACCTCTGGAAAAGCAGTCAGTGCTCTTAACAGTTGAGTCAACTCTCCAGCCTGAAATATTTTTTAATTAAACTAATTGTAAATTTTAATAGTTTCATAAAATATGTCTTAATAGTTTTTAAAAAAACAGAATGCCTGTAATAAAAATGCAAATTTCCAAAAAGCTTAGGAAGTTCATGAGAAATAATGTAGAAAACAACTTCAACAATAGCCTATCTAGCATCTAGAGTTTCTTCATTCTAAAGAGTCAGTAGTTTGGGATTAAATCAAAGTATATTTTTTTATTTTAAGATGCATATTCTGAGAGAAGTACTTAAAGGATTCTACATTGATGCTTAAAGCACAGTTTAGAGAGTAACCACCGGCTTGCTCACACAGCGAGCTTCAGGAATATAAAAATACTACAGGATGGCTGTGGTGATTGATGCACAGCTAGAGTCCCAGCAGAGGGCAAAGGCAAGGAGCACACAAATGTGAGGCCAGCCTGGTCTACACAGTGGGTTTCAGCAACCCAGGAACACTAAGCAAGACACTGCCCCAAAAAGCAAAAAATAAAAGAACTAGTATCTCCTTCACAACTTAAGAATGTGAACAGAAGATAAAAATGTATGCCGTATTCTGGCTTCAAACTGAACATAAGACTTATAGGTAAAATCATTTAAAACATGTAGAAATAATATAATAGCTGGTACCAGAGGATAAAAATGTCACTATCATTAGAAAGGCAGAAGACATTATCAAAAGTTAACAAATGTGCCCCATACTACTACCCTCCCTAACTCATAACGGCCCACAATGAACTCTAATCTGTGCCTAAATCATAACCTTAGAGAGTAACTGGGAGCTGAGTGGTTTTGCTCTTTTTTAGGACTAACTTAATACATACTCAGTAGTGATACAATAACATGGAATTTGTCTCTCAGAAGTTGCTATACAAAATATGTGAGGGAGGAAAACAAGAGCAATTTATTACTCAAAAATCTGTTAAAGTCAAACATTTCTCAAATACTTAAGTTTGCCAAATCACTTTTTATTGAGAGGCAAAAGCACCAAATTAAGTCTCCTACAAAATATCTATATAAAGTTTCTTATATCATTTATTTTTCTGTACTCCAGTCATTACTTTTAAAATGTTAAGCAAAGGAGAATAAGACTCAGCAGAGTGTAGTGCAGAAGGGGCATAAATTAGAATAAGATGTAATGTATAAAAACAGCATCATGAAGCCCGTAATTTCGAATGCTATCTTTAATATTTTATGTTAAAAACAAGTGGTATCTTGGGCTGGAGAGATGGTTCAGTGTTTAGAAGCATACACCACTCTTTTTTTTTTTCACTCAGTTTTAAATGTTTTTATTGAAATAACAGTAAAATAAAAATTTTAAAAGAACAATGATCATTTTGATCAAACTTTTGCTTTACAAATATAAAAACTCTAGTTTCTGTATATGTCCCTATAAACAAACCAGGTTTAAGTTCTTAAAGCCACAACTATAAATGGTGCTTGTATACTATACATGAACATAATAACAAACTTTCCTGCTTGGAGGACACATGGGTTGAACCCAGAGCTTTCTAGGAAAGCTCTCTCCCATTGAACAGCGTCCCTAGCTAGAGCTTTCATTTCTGAACACACTGCTCTTCTCTCAATGGAACAGTAAAATTCTCGAATTTCCACCAACTTAGCTTTAGCCTTAATTCCTGACTAAAATATAAAGTGGACTTAACTGGCTTAATCTTGATATATTCGGTTGTTTTTCCTCCCCCTCAAAATAGCCATGTGTGTTATATGAGTTCATAGTAAGGTGAATTTAATGGCTCCAGATGAATTACAGCTTGTATTTAAACAGAGGCAAACTCAAGTGAGTCCAGTTTAACCTTTGTGATAGAAAACAAATGGAATGTGTTGAGAAATCTAATCTTAAGCTGCAAAAGCTAAGTTTCTTTAACACTACAATAGAAAACTAAAAATTCTCTGCAGCAGTCAGCAATCCACATACTGTTCCAAACACTAAGAATTAGTAAAAGCTTTTAAGTTTGGGGAGCTGAAGGCACAAAAATAAGTCATTGTCATAAACTTGCAGCCAACTTGGATTCCAGAACAGCAAGTGCAATGGGTAAGACAGACCAAAGCCCAGAGAAGAACTGAGCAGACGAGAGCCACGGCTTGGGACAGATCACCATGCAGGAACCAGGTCAGGTGCCCTTGAGAGATAACGGCCACTTGGCTAACATTTTATGGACCACCTTAAAGAACAGCAGGGTCTGGAGACATGGCTCAGCCTTGAAGAGCACTGGCTCCTGTTGGCTGCTCTTCATGGGACAAGAACTTGTATTCCCAGCACCCACTTGGCAGTTCACAACCATGTATGACTCCAGCCAAAGATCAGATCTGATGCCCTCTTCTGGCCTTCATGGACACTGTACACACATGGCACACAAATGCACATAAGGCATCATACCTGTACATTTTTTAAATACAAACTAATGTATAGAACCTGTGCCATTTAAGTGGTACTTATATTTTTTGGCAGAGGGGGAGAGGTCTTGTATACTTGTGTCTAACTAGAGCTTTGCTTTGTAGACCAGGCTGCAGGCTGGCCTCTAACTCAGAGACCCACCTGTCTCTGCCTCCCCAATGATGAAATTAAAGCCTACATGCACTTCCACCGATGAGCACGCACCACTCTTACAGAAGACCTGAGTCTGAGTCTCAGCACTCATATCTGAAGGCTCACAGCTGCCTGGAACTCAAGCTCCAGGGTACCTTACACCTCTGGCCTCCCTGGGCACCTACATACATATGCACAAACACACAGACAGACCACATACACAGTCAAAAATATAAAATTTTAAGTGGTGTCTTTAAATTTTTCCTTTAGCATTAAAGCTAAAATTCTGAGATCTGATCATTTAATTGTATTAAAATAAACATATTAAAACATACCTGGTTCATTATAGCCTTCTCTTAAGTACTGAATAAGACAAAAAATGAATCTTGGAAGAACAAATTCAGACATCATCAGTAAGTCTTTGGGGACACAGGGAATATTTGAACTTGATTTAATCTGATGTCTTCTGCAAAACCTGTAATAGGGAGAGAAAAAAAGAAAAGTAAGAAAAAGGGAAGGAAAAATAACAGTGTCTAGTCAGGCAAGACTGTGCCGCTTCTGTTTACAATACTAAGACAGAAAGCACAAGCAAATACCAAAGCACCAAGTTAAAAAATATAAAACTTTAGTAGGCCCTTAAATTAAAACTGGTACCCAGAGAGCCTTTAGCCCATGTTCTAAACAGAACACTAAGAGAAAATCAACATAGGACTGACAGGTTTGACTGCAATATATTACTTTCAAATGTTATTTTATTATTTCTGCCCTTTATAAACCTGTAAGTACAACTTGATAGTTATCTAAAGCATTTATATTTTCCATTCCTACCTCAATAAATTAATCAATTTGAAGCTTATTTTTTAAAGTTTATATATTTAAGTATTTTGTGTGTATATATATATATATATACATACATATATATACACACATATATATTCTTGCTACTCTTCACTACATACTATTTTTAAAAATAACTGGTACATTTGAGCAACAAAGACAAATATTCACGATCCAAATAGTCACATAAGTTACTTTGCTAGCTAACACAAAACTACTAATTAAAAACATAAAAATATCTAAAAAAAAAAAACTTAATAGGAAAAATACAAAAACTATCTTAGTTAAAAAGCAATAACAATCTGAATACAGCAAAAGTGCACTTTTGGGTGGAAAAATTATTTTATTTCAAAAAACACAAAAATTTAAATTCTTTAAATTTAATTTCACTGGAATCAACCAAAACTAATTTTATCAAAAAAGTCTATGTATAAAATATGATAGCAACTCTTAGAAGAAATGATTAATGAGGATAAGCTAATCCATAGAATACAGTATATGGTAATTCTATAATATCAATAGACTACATCTGAGGCCAGGATCCAGGTATATAAAATTTATGGGTTTAATAAATAATAAACACAAATCTCTATGGTAAAAAGACTTATAAGATTTGTATGGTTATTTTAAGAGAGAGACAGAGAGAGACAGAGAGACAGAGAGACAGAGACAGAGAGAGCGCACGTGCACGTGTGCAGGTCCTCACAGAAACCAAACAGGTCTCTGAATTTGAGGGCAGCCTGGTTTACGTGGCCAGTTCTAGGCCAACTTGGGCAACACAATGAGTCCTGTCTCGAAACAAAAGAGGGGGTGGGGGAATGAAAGGGGAAAAGAAGAAAGAGGAAGGAAGGAAGGAAGGAAGGAAGGAAGGAAGGAAGGAAGGAAGGAAGGAAGGAAGGAAGGAAGAATGAAAGAAAGAAAGAAAGAAAGAAAGAAAGAAAGAAAGGAAGAAAGGACAATTTAAGCCTAACAAAATCTAAGTGCCATTGGTGATTAATAAACATAAAAACTGATCAGGAAAAGCCCTGTTAGGAAAAAATTAGCCCATTCATTCACTTGTCAGTAGTAAAACAGAAGGGGAAAAAACATGCTTACAATTGATAACTAGCCAATAGGTTACCTAAATATCACTGTGTGCTGTAGTCCAGAATGGAGCACTGTCCCGTCTTAAACTGTGACTCAGCACTCTTGGCTCACTACTCCAGCATTAAGGAGTAGTGACCTCTAACCTCTTCCTAATCTTAGTATACAATCCTTTCACCTTCTATAGATTGTTTTTAAAAGATGTAATTTTTTATTTACTTGTATGTATGTATGCTACATTGGGAAGGTTGGTGCTGAGGAGGCCTGGGTTCAGAGCCTCTACAGTTGGAATAACAGGAAGTTGTGAGCCATGAGATGTATGTATTAGGAGCCAACCTAGGGTCTTTCAGAGGAGCAGGGAGCACTCTTAACCCCTGAGCCATCTCTCCAGCCCCTCTATAAGTTCTTCAAACCTTCTGAAAATTTTATTTGCTTTCAGATATTATAACTACATTAGCTTGAGTTCATTTTAAATTAGAATTAAGTTATAAGATAAATATTTTGTGGTATTTTCTAAAGAGGACAGTGATACATGAATACCCACACTGCAGGGGTTTGTTCTATTTTGTTTTGGAAGGGGGCTTATCACAGGAATTTTTAGGTAAAATCTCATGGCCCAGACTGGCTTCAGAATCCCTAAAATACCCAAGGTTGCCTTTAAACTAATCTTTCTACCTCCGCCTACCATCACTGGTATTACAGGTGCACGCCACCATACATGCCCCCAGGAACTCAGAAACATTTTATAAATTCTCTCCTTTGTACATAAAGTAGGTAACCAAAAAAAAAAAAAAAAAAAAACCCACAAGATTTATTAACCTAGGAATTAATAACTTATGTTAAAAATCCAAATTTTAACTATTCCTGCAAATCTGAGGTATAGTTCAGAACACATGCTCAGCATATGTAGGACTCTGGTTAAATCAGGAAAGAAGGAAGAAGGAAGGAAGGAAGGAAGGAAGGAAGGAAGGAAGGAAGGAAGGAATATCCACATATATATCCACATGCATATACAACTTTAACACAAGCAATCCACCACTTCCTATTTTCTCAATGAGGAAAAGGAGTAATACTATTTGCAGTGTACAGTCCCAGTTTGTAGAAATTTAACCCTATTTTACCTTAGGGCAAATTAGAGGATGAGCAACGCAGTAGATATGAAAAAATAAAATTATGACAATATAATAATAGTTTTAGAAATAGAGTTCCTGCTGTTTGCAAAATATTTATCAGTGTATATTCACGTAATCTTATAACTACAATTATTTTAATTTATTTATTTATTATGATGTATTTCTTTTATGTGTGAGTACACTGTAACTGTCCTCAGACACACCAGAAGGGGTATCAGACCCCATTACAGATGGTTGTGAGCCACCATGTGGTTGCTGGGAACTGAACTCAGGACTTCTGGAAGAGCAGCCAGTGCTCTTAACCACTGAGCCATCTCTCCAGCTCATGACTACAATTCTTAACAATGTCTTTTTTTTCATACTTCCATACATAAATGTTTGCAAATTTAAAAAAATCATATCCTTTTATAAGAAGGAATGGGGATGTCTGTATAATATAAGAAACTATACAGCTTGAAGCTCTGACCAAAATAATGTTTATAGCTTAGAGCAAACCCTAATTAAAAATAAATAAGTCATTGCAAGACTAAAGAGTAAAGTCCATACAAATCATGTGCCACCCACCTAACTTTTCCCCCACACACGCTGTAAACCTGTTCCATACCCTGGGGCTCCTTACTGCAGTTCATAACAGTGTTCGTTTCTCAAATGTTTCCTAAGTAACTCCTTTGTGCAGCTCATAAAACTCCAAAAGAGTGTCCTGCCATAGATTATACCAGACACACACTGGATGGTGCTACATGTCTTCTGAATAGCAATAAATATTTCCCCAGCAAGGTTAGCATAAAAGAATCATCTGTAGCAAAACCAGGATCAGTGTGCTGTAGGATTTATAGAATAGTTTCACATGCCAATTTTCACCATCAGCAGATATTTGATGAATATGAAAATGAACCATTTTCATGTTATTGGTTTACCAAATTTGTGATGAAATATAATTTGATGTAGAAGGATAACCTGATTGTACCAATTTTAAAAGAGGAAATTCAGAATTCGATTTCTGGGGAAAGTAAAGCATGAAGGAATCATGTAGAACAATGTACCAATCACATAATTAACAATTATGTACTGGATATATATCATTTTAGACACGTCAATCATGCACACATATTATAGCTTACATTTTTAGTATACGCTTTGTATGCTATAGTTGCCTTTTTAAATGGAAATAATTCTAAGTTATTCATGAGCTGTGTATTCACTGGTTGGCACTCATGGTTTTGAAGTAAGTTTAGTATTATCTCTTTCTAATGCCTGTTAGTAAAAGAATTTACAGTTTGGTAAAATTGCTGCCAAACAATCATTGCATCACAATCCTTTCAAATCTATAAATAAGAGCTGTGTTTTACACAAGTATTTACAATTACTAAGAGATAATGTTTTCTTTTGTTTCACCCCTGAGCTTTAATACTTTAGAAAATTCAGTAGTATTCCATCTGTACTGTTAAATTTTCCAAAATGATATTAAGTGTTTACGAGTTCTATTTATAGCTTTTGATATGCGTAACCGATTATGTGTATGTTCAGAGAAATTCATGGAGGTGTTAGTAATACGTAAATAATCTCTCTTCATAAAGTATCCTCTAGGTAAGTGTACTTGGAAACGTTACGTTCTTTGTGACAGTGGATTATTAAATACATGGTGATGATGATCAGGCACATACATGATGTTCCCATGGAAACCTGCTCCTTCTTATTTCCCTTAGTCCTCTGGGAAGTACACTAGTCATGAAATGTATTTACCAAGCTATGGGTAGTGGTGGCTTTTCCCGATTTATATTTGCATTAATGGCTTACAGAGCATACCTCATACTAGCCGTGACGTTACACTACATAATAACTGTACTGACTACCTTTGTTTTTTTTAAATTGTTGTAACTACTTAGAAAATAATCCTTAATATAGTTGGACTTTTCCTGTGAGTAATATTAATCTTTTCACCTAATCCTAGGCAGCATTAAATAGATATGAAAAAAGATAGTGTACTTACTTTTTCTCCCTCCTTAAAAGTTTATTGTTTGAATTATATGCACATATAAGACTATTTACAATAATTCACAGGTTAATGGTGTTGATAAGTAGTCATACTTTGATTTCTTATTTCAGAATTTAAGTGCAGATTTATACAACAGGATTGGTGGAGCTTCTCATTAATCGCTGAGGTCTCTATGCCACACTGTAACAAGGCACTAAGATGAAACGGAGACCTGTGCAGTTGGGACAGTTGAAGTCATCTTTACCAATTTAACAAACACAAGAAACTTCTCTTTTTTTTTAAGTGCTATTTGCAAATGAGAATGAAAAATGCATTCATCTTGTTTGTTTTTCTAATTATTTGAAGAATTGATTTGTATCATATTATAAGACAAGTACATACAGAAGAATTGGGAAATGACAGCATGCTGAGAGTGTGTGTAGCTGACGCCTGTCCGAGCCTGTGCTGAGCCAGTGCTCACGGCCATCACTGTACCTGAGCCCACAATGCCTTCTAAGACGTTCACGTTCGCAGTGAATAGAGCATTGACTGAAGTTCCTGTCACCATAAATCATTGGGGTTAGTAATTTTTAAATAAACTTGGTAAATATCTGAGAGACTAACATATACTAAGTTCATAAATTATACATAGCCTAGCAATGTGCTGTTCTCTAATGGGAGTCTCACGGTGGATTTCTGTCATTTGACTGTTTCTCAGTGAACAGTTAAGGCAGTGGTTGGGTTGTAGATCTGACTGAGTAATTGGAACACTTTGTGAATATATAGCTTAATGTTAACAGAAGAATAAAGTATGGTTTCTTTATACTTAAAAAAAAAAAAGAAAAGAAAAAGGAAAAAAAAAAAAAGACTAACACTTAACTGTAATGGAAACAAAGAAGCCACTCTGATGATAATACTATTTACTCCAAAAACATACTTTAATAATAAAAATGAATTAAAGAAATCCTACATCAAAAACAAAGATACAAGACACTTGGTAATGATATTAACTTCTGCTATAGATAAATTAGATACCAAATTAACTCTTTCATTTAAAACAATAAAAATCTAGCTAAAGTACAAAGTGCTATTTTTCAACAATCTAGACATCATGCAGTAAGTAGGAAACAGATTGAGCCCTACCAAAGTCTTACTTCCTTAAGAGACTTTGCAGACCCCACACAAATAAGAACCAAATGACGTAGGCAAATTTCCTGGGCTAGGAGGACAGAACTTTTTCTAGTATGATGAATGCAGCTATACTTTGAGCTACATCAAAGAGAAAAAATAGAGAAATTATCTCCTGGATGCATAGAGAATGTTCCTGAGTCCTTAAGTACTGATCAGCATATAAATGTAGAAAATTACTCAACACCAGAGCATAGCACTCACTTATGTGTTAGATCAAAAACAGTCTAAATGGTATCTGTTCCCATATTGGAAATTATAAAACTCAAGCAAGAAGCTAGGTGTGGTTGAACAGACCTTTAATCCCAGCACTCATGAGACAGGAGTAAATGGATCTCTTTTGAGTTTGAGGCCAGTCTGTTCAACAAGTGAGTTTCAGAACAGCCAGAGAGCTCCATAATTTTATTTTAGACCCTGACTAAAAGTAAAAATAAGTAAATGAACGATGACTAGATGAATAGCTATAGATAAATGTTAGAGAGAAACAGATAAATATAGATAGATGGTACATAGATAGTAAGTAGATAGCAAAAAGATAGATGTTAGAGAGAGACAGCTAGACAGACAGCTAGATATAGATGATAGATAGATAGATAGATAGATAGATAGATAGATAGATAGATAGATAGATAGATAGATAGATAGATAGATAGATAGAAATAGATGATAGATAAATAGATAGATAGATAGATAGACAGACAGACAGACAGATAGGGAGACAGATATGATAGATAGGCAGAAGGCAAGAAGTAATTTTTAAGGCTCCAGAGATTGAAAATTGCTAGGCAACCACTTTCCCACTTAACTACATCCTCAGCCAAAATTCCATTAATTCATGAGACTTCAATCAACAACTCAAAAGAATCTTCCCTCAGAAGACAAAAATTAACCCAAACTAAGCACTTCATCAGATCCAAAAGGTCTTTTATGATTTATTTCTTAACATTTTCACAGTTTCCAAGAAAATAACTGTATGCTAAAAATAAAGTTAAAAATACATAAAAGAATAATATATAAACAATATAGAGAGCAGCCAATAAGGTACAACTCACAATGTCAAGCATCAATTGTATAGAACACAGAGAAGGAAAGAACCAAAACTTATGAGAATCATCTATTACAACTGGCTCAGAACACATATAAGAGAATAAAGCAGAAAATGCTAAATACACAAAGGAAAAGTAGACAAATCAGGAAAATGGCCCCAGTGGATAAAGTCCTTGCTAAGCAAGCATGAGGTCCTGAATTTGGATCCCACCACACATAAAAAGCAAGAAAGAATAGCACCCATTTATAACCCCAGCAACACGGGGGGAGACAGGCAGACTAGGGGCTCAGTAGCCAGAAAGTTTAGCCTAAACACTAAGTTCCAAGTTCAACAAGAGACCCAGTCTCAAACAAGTGAAGAGCAAAATTTTTTAAAAAGGCACCCAATATCTACCTCTGGCCTCAATACCTACCTACATGCTTGTACTGTTCCACACTTGTGAGTGTGTGCACATAACACACACACACACACACAAGCAAAAATTTAATAAGAAGAATGTGGAGACTGATAAAAGCACCTGATTCAACCTCTAACTTCATATGCAAGAAACACACACATGCATGTGCATAGACACACCCGCACGTGCAGATACCCACTGACAAGTACATAACACACACACAAACAAAACCCAGAAAAGATCAACTAATGATCTATGTAGGGATAGTGTTTATAGGCCCTGTGCAAAGATGTGTCTCCATCCATCCTTGTCTGCCTAGAGGTGGGACATCAGGCAGAAAGAGAGGAATTCTGGAATAAAATATTCAGGCACTTAAGATTCACCATCTAGAGGCAGAGGATGCGGACTTATGAAACTGAGGAGAGGTAACCAGCCATGTAGCAGGACACAGAATAGTATAAATGTGATTAACTGAATTACAAGCTAGTCAGGGGAAAAGAAAACTAGATTAAGGCCTAGACATTTATAAATAAATAATAAGCCTCCAAGTCATAATCATTGGCTACTGGGGCACAGGTGAAAAGCTCCCAGTTACAAATAATGGTCCCAATCAACTAGGGTCAGTGGCTTTGAAGTTGTCCTGGAAGCAATTTTAAGAATGATGCCCATTCCCCAAAAAAGGAGTAGGTGGATTTTCATTGTTCAATGGGTAATAGATGTTTGCCATTGTTTGGAGGGGCTGGTTACAAATTGTCAGGGAGAAAACAAAACAAAGGAGGTTAGATTCAGAGATTTCTTTCTCTCTTTTTCTTTCCTCTACCCTCTCTCTCTTATCTAATGTTAGGGGAAGAGTGGAGAGAAGAGTTAAAAAGAAAAGAATGAAAATATAAAAGGTTAAATTATTGACTCTCCTTTTAGACTAAAGAACTTCAACAAGCCAAATATCTTATGTATATATTCCTTTTATATATAATACTTTACATATATGTATGCATACAAATATGTTTATATAAGTGTATTTTATATAGTTATATATTTGTATATTTTATCTATATGTATGTTTATGTATAAATATTTATATGTGGGGGGGGTGTGGGGGTGTGGATGCGTGTTTCAAATATACCTATGCAACTCATTTAAAAATGTAATGTGAGGGCTGGAGAGGTGGCTCAATGGTTAAAAGCACTGACTGCTCTTGCAAAGGTCCTGAATTCAATTCCCAGCAACCACATGATGACTCACAACCATCCATAATGGGATCCGATGTCCTCTTCTGGTGCATCTGATGACAGCTACAGTGTACTACTCATATAAATAAAATAAATTTTTAAAAATGTAATGTGAAGTTCTAGTCCTTGAAAACTGCTACTGCAAACTGTTTATGATAATAAAGACAATCAAGAAATTCAAGTTAGTGGTCAGTCAAACTAGTGGTCATGTTACTAGTTTAATTACAGAAATCAGCTTTATTAAGCTTCCTGTAGGCATTTCAAAGTTGAACAGATAACAGACAGCAACATTTGCTTACTCAGATGTACTATAGGTAGATGATCTTCAAAATCCTCAGTATATGGCATTTAAAGATGTTTTATTAATATAAGGCTTTTCGTGACAGTGAGACAGTCTGCTCCTGGCAGCACCACCATTCTACTTCAAGGAAGATGATGAACATAGAAGACCTCCTCATAGAGCTTGCTTCAAATGCAGCAAACTAGCCACTGGACAAGAACCTGCCCTTGCCTCAACTGCTGATAAAATGCTGTCCAAATGGATAAACAGAACACAGGGAAATCAACTGCTGAGCTTTGCCAAGACAAGATAGGCAGTCCTTCATAATTCCTGCTTCACAGACAAGTCTGTCAGATATTCTGGGGCAGAAGGCCAAAGATGATGCTCCAAGGGCACAGAAGAACCTTAGGAGACTGCTATCCTGGTAGTCAGCAACCTCTGTCATTTCTACAGTTTTGGAAGCTACTTGCTCTTTACTTCCTGTTTACTCAGGTAATATTTATTTTTCTCAGATCTCAAATGGGGTTAAGACTAGATAACTACAGTCTCATAATTAAGCTTAAGTTGTTTAAAAAAAAAAAACAACAGTTTGAGGTCTAAGAAGATATTATAGGTTGATCAATTCAAGTTATGATAGAAAGAGAATTATGTACAGAACTTTGGACTCACCAATATAGGATAGATAATACTTTCTCCAAGGTTACCAAATCTTTGTGGACTGAACATTGTGAATGTAACTCATATCTGATGGTTTTCATAATTGTTCTCATTGTATATAGTTTATTGATGTTAGAAAAAGAGTCTTTTATTAGATTAAAAGAGAGAAATGTAGCGATAATGTTTGTATGTACTATGTGAACCTCCTGACTGACCTATAGCAAAGGCAGGAAGTAGAAGGTGGGAAATCCAGCAGCTATCAAAGAAATCTGGGATAAAATAGGCACTTAAGATTTGCCATGCAGACTCAGAGGAAGTCAGACATGTAAAACTGAGGAGAAGTAGCCAGCATGTAGCAGGAAATAGAATGGAATAAACCAGATAATTGAGTTACAAATATACAATACAAGTATTACAATGATAAGAGAAAAATAATTACAACTGAGAGGACTTCCAAACTGTTGCTATACTTAAGATTTCTCTGCTGAAATCAGAAATCATGTCTCCACTACTCCTGGAAAATTAGTAATAAAAAAGGACAATGAATACAGAAAAAGAGCTGGAGCTTCCTTCAGCTCTTACATTGTGGATATGTTGCTACTTTGTTTGAATTGGTAACTTCACAATTAATTTCATTAGAGAAAATTCCAAGTTCATAGAGAAGAAAATTTTACAAGTAATCCATGCAAATATATACAGACATACATTAATTTAAGAGATTAGCTCTACCAGGAGTAGCAGTGTATGCCTTTAAATCTAGCACTCAAAAGGCAGAAGCAGGATGGGCTAGCCCAGTCTACACAGTAAGTTCAGGACAGCCAGGTGTACAATGTACTCTGTTTTGAAAAAAACAAAAAAATAATAATTCTAGTACTTTCTACCAATAACCATATTGTATAACACAATTAGCTAATTTGCTAAAATGCCAGTATGTGTAAATGGGATATAAAAAAATAAAACCATCTTTATTATCAAATTTGTACCAAAAGTTCATTACTTGAAGAAGTTTAAACTAAGGATAAATAGAAACTATTAATTCATAAAGTCTAACACTGCACCACAGCTTCACATATGTGCTATACACATGTTGCCTTATGGATGAGTTCCTTTCACTGTGGAATTAAAACTCACACTGAGCTGCTTCAAGGATAGGAATATGAAAAGTTCAGTAAAGATAATGGAGAGGGGCCCACCAGCACAAGGGAAAGGCAGAAAGGTTGGCATGTAGGTAGATATCATACTGAGACAGACAGGACAACGGTACCTTATGGAATAGGGCATGGTGTGACAAAGGCCCTAGACTCTGATAGTAACAGACAATGGGAAGGACCAAGTAGACACAAAAGAACAAATCTTGGTACCAAAAAAGGGAGCAAAAGGAAAAGGACACTACACAATATTAATTTCTCTGATTTTCTCGGGGCACAGGACAACAAAGACCAAAAGCCACAAAGTCATGCAACAATAGATCATAAAAAAGAATGGTACCCAATAACACTAATAAACTAGTGACAAAGTAACTTCTGTGCCTCAAAAATAGGGGTTCCCTATAGCATCATCCAGAAGAAGGTAGGCTGGATGTTTAGTCCAAGGACATGCACCACTATTACCTTCAACAACAGCTTAACTCAGAAAAGGAAGAACCCTGGCTAAACTAGTAGATGCTCCCAGGACCAGTGGTAATAACATGATGACATCTGCCATCAATGAAAAGGCAACATCTCAAGTACAAAATCTTCAGCTTGCTGGAAAAGCAACACTGCCAAACTAGAATGGGGGAAAGGCTATACAGAACCCACCATGACTAGACTGCTACCACTGCTGAGTTTTCTGTGTGAAATTAAAAATATCTATGAAAATCAAAGATTAAAATATTATACCTTATATGGGCCAGGATGGAAAGAAAGCAACTCATACACTGAGAAGACTGTAAATTATTTTTTGAAATAAACTATATGGCAATATTAACTACAATCCTATTTATAACAGCCGCCCCAAAAAATGCAGTGGAATACAAAATAGCTTCCTTAAAAACATGAGTGGGAATACCATCTTTAACCCCAGCACTCAGGAGGCAGGGGTAGGTGAGTTCAAGGTTAGTCTGTGCTTCAGAGCACTAACTGCTCTTCCAGTGGATCCAAGTCAATTCCCAGCCCACCTGGTGATTCAAAGCCACCTGTGACTCTAGTTACAGGGGATCCGGGCCCTCTCCTAGCATCAGGTACGCAAGGGGTCCAAAGCCAAGTATTCAAGCAAAACATTCATATATATATATAAAATAAAACAGAACAAAAAGTTTTAAAAGAAAGAAAAGAAAATGCACTATGTACTAATATGAGACACTGCCCAATACATGTTGAAGAAAATAACGAAAAGAGTATTAACCAGATAGCCACCACCTCCACTTAAGCACTGTCACAAAGCAAACTACCTAATGTTCCAACAAAATAGCCAGATATAACAGATCCATTCTTGCTAACATCATTTAAGTATATAATGACAAATGAAAATGAAAGAAATCCCTTATTGAGGAATGGATGAACAAAGAGACCTTGACCTTTTATTTTATCCACTCATTTTTATTTTATAGCCAATAGTTACTGCGTTTGACATTTTAAAGGTGGGGAAAAATACCCTAAACCCTCTGAAAACAGCTGCTATGAATTTGATAATCAATGCCATCTCCTGAATAATAAATAATTGTTATCTTAGAGCAACTTTTCAGATACTATCAGCCAATTTAACATGTAGGAAGCATCTACTAGAAGCATCTACTACTGAATGCATCTATGCTGGCCTCTAGGGTGCCCCCACTTTTTTAGAGATCTTAAAATCTGGGAGAAAGTAAGCAAAGTGGGAAAAAATTATATATAATTCATGGTAATATATTAAAAATAGTCAAAATATATCAAAATTAAAGAAATGTGTAAAATCACAGTTCTGTTTAGTACCCCATCACAGCCTAATACCACCCAGCCAGAATTTATTCTACACTTTTCATCATACTGTTTTGCTTTCTTTTGTCTTGTTGTTAAGTTCACACACCCATCAATCATGTAGGACAGCAATCACCCTATAGTGACTCCTGTGTATGTGGAAAGCACATGTACTTCAATTCCCAGCATCACAGATAAAAACATCACATTGTTATACATTGTTTTTCTTTTCAAGACTTTTTCTATTTTTATTTTTACTTTAGGTGTATGCACTGTGCCTGTCTGTATATGTGCACCACATGTGTGCAAATAGCCCCAGAGACTAGAGGAGGATGCTGGATCCCCTGGAACTAGAATAACAGTGGTTTATAAACCATTATGTGGGTGCTGGAAACTGAACTCAGGTTCCCTGCAAGAGCTATAACTACTCTTAAGCACTGAGCCATCTCCCCAGCCCAGTTATAGTTATTAAGATTATAAAAACATTCCCATATCCTTTGTGATATCATCCCAAATAAGTTCTCAATTATTCTCTCTCTTTGTTTGGTGTATCTGCTAATTCTACTACTACACTTGACAATAGCAATGTTACTAAATCAGAAACAGGTGAAGCCAGTAGTGGTAGCACTTGCCTTTATCCCAGCATTCAAGAGGCAAGAGGCAGGAATAGCTCTGTGAGTTCAAGACCAACTTTGCCTATTGTGTGTGTTTTTAGGACAGCCATCCAAAGGTAAGTAGAAAGGCCCTGTCTCTAAAAAACAAAACAAAGCAAAAAAATCCTAAACATTTCCCATATTTCTTTAATTGCAAATTTGAAAATGAAATGCAAATACCATTAGAACAGATAATCTCCAATCACACAACATCTTACCACAACAGTTAGACACAAAAGGATGAAGGCACACCAAGATTTCTTCCTTTATCAAGTATGCAGACACAAGGACAAAGTGTAGCTCTGGGGTAGAGCATATTCCTGGTAACAAATAAAGCCCGGGGTTCAATCCCCAGCACTGAGACTGATCAATACAGTAGTGAGAATACAGGGAAAGTGCAATCTTTCTGAGATTGCCTAACCAGTGGGATAGACACACCCAACTACAAAATACACAGTCTCAGTTTTCAGCAGCCTTTAGGGACTGTTTCCAGGGTAATGCAGGTCTGCCCGCCTGGAACACACTTATAACTTGTTGATTTCTCGTTCTAAAATCATTCCAGAAGCTGCATCTTAGTCTATAATCCTGGCCATCACTGTCGGTCCCTCTAAAGGTATTCAGCCCAAAATTATTTCACCTAAGCCATTAAGTTGCAAAACTTTCACAATAATCACAGGGCTCCAACTGTTCACTGTTCAGTCTTGTCCACGAAGCTGGACATGGCAATTTCTGGAACACACAGGCAAGAATTCTGTTTCTCCAAGTCAACAATTAAATCAGTAAATATTAAGTCAATATAACTGCTCCCGTGGGGAAAATTAATTCCCTGGAATCTCAATAAAAATACATGGACCTATCTACATCATGGATGCCCTAAATTGGTGTTTGTATTAATAAATGAATGAATGGATAAATAAACTTATGAGAAGCTGGGCATAATGACTGACATCTGTAATCCCAGCATTTGGAGGAATGAGGGAGGAAGACAACTGAATTCACAGCCAGCTGGGCTTAAACATTAAGACCCTGTCTCAGAAAGGAAGAGGAGGTGGAGGAGGAGGCCCCCAACATAGTGGTTCACACCTATAATTACATTTGAAAGTCAGAGGCAAGAGGGTCACTCAAAGTTCAAAGCCAGCATGTTCTACACAGCAAGTTTCAGGAACCTATTTCAAACAAAAGAAAAGCCTTAAGAACATTATTTCCACTTTCACAATGAAGCATTTTAAAATGCCAGATCTGCACTTCATCCAGAAAAAACCTGATAATCACCACTTGGTTCCAAATTCCAGAGAAGACCCAACATTATTTCTTTCATTATTCCCCTGAATGCTAACCTAGAGCAAAAGGTAAAAATGTCTCAGTATCTGTTAAAGACAGATAAGATTTACTGTTAAAGATAGCAGTAAGTCATCCATGACTTGACATCCTTCTTTATAAAAAAGGAAGGTGTGCCAGCAGGATGGCTCACCATGAAAAGAGCTTGCACACAAGCTCAACTACCTGAGCTTGGTCTCCACCGCCCTCATAACTTGTCCCTGACCTACACACACACACACACACACACACACACACACACACATGCACACGCACACAACATATACATGCAATAATAATTTATTTTTCAATTGGAGGTTTTAAAATGGTATTTAAAATTAAAAAGACAAAACAGTACTGAAGAGGAAACCCTGTAAAACTAGCACTGATTTGGCAAGAGTCGAAGGTATAAGATAGCGGAAAGTACACATTCTTGGTATGGCCAACATCCCAGGTAAATGCCCCCAAACAAGTTAAACAATGCAGTTCAACACAGGCAGCAGGGAAAGAGGCTGAGAGGTCAGCAGTTATAGTCAGCATACCTAGCTTACCATCTGGGTGATCCTTATCAAGTTTTAAAAAGCTGTGCCCCGTTTTCCTCTACAATGGGAATAACAACTGTAAGTATCTCAAAATTGCTAAAGATGATATGAGTTAAATTATGTAAAGAAGTTAAAATTTGACCACTTCCACTAAACAGAAAAAAAATCTAAAGTTTTAATAACACTGTTAAAGCTACTGAGAAACCGGCTGTTCCATCGAGTAATTATTACAAGCCTTAGGAAGGACAATCTTTAAGTCTCACTTTTGTAAATTGACCCCAGTGATATTCTTGTACAGGTGAGAGAAGACTGGCACATCAAGGTTTTTATTTTGTACTAGGAATCTTCAGGCCCATAAAATGGCATTATTAAATCAAGGGCAGCAAATTCATGAAACAGTGTATAGTATTTTCACACTATAGACTCAGGAAACTGATTTACTGATAAGAACAGACATCAGTGAAAGATGTACAACAGCAGAAGGAGCAATTTATTGTTGCTTGATTTGGACTAAGAGAAAACTAAAAGCAGTGAGAAGACACTGGCAGATGAAAGACCAGAAAGAAGGGAATTTTTCACTATAGATTATTTGGGCGTTTATATTCAATAAAAATATAAATATTAAAATGCTAAAAAGTAAAGCAAAAAAATCAGCTCTAATTGCTAGTCCTGGTTATTACTATTTGCAAGGTCTTACTATCTCCTGAATCCTTTTTCTTAATCCATCTGCTCAGAAACCTCTTCTCCAGCCTCTAACTCCTATGTAAGGTATGTAGTGTAAGTGGATTAAGGCATAGGTGTCATGACACACAAGGTGCACTGCACACATCAATGCGTTTGTCAAAGATGCGCGAGTCGAGTGTCTCCTTTTAGACGGATGTTCTCATATTAATGAATAAGGCGGCCTTAGCTAGATAAAACCCAGCACTTGATTCCCAATTCGCTCAGTGATTTCCTCCTCCTTCTGGTGTAAGGGGTATTCTATATCTGACTGCTCCGGAGCCCAATTCTCAGTCACTCCAGCATATCAAATACTCACTGACAGCTCAACAGTCCCTTTTTATGCAAGCCCCTCCCCTTCCCTCCTCCCTCAACCCCATGAGCTCCATAGCTCGGTCCCTCACACGGACAGGCACACACAAACAGTTCAGACGCCTCCGCCCCCCCCACCCCCCAAGGATCCTAACCTGCAGTTATAAGACCTTCTTCTTCCTGACCCTCATCATCCTGTGACCCAATTGACCCAATTCAGATCCCAAATCACTCTCTCCCAGTCAATCTAAATCACTAAGTCTCTTCTCCAGAACCAGGCAGGCAGCTGTGCACCCTTTCGCAACAAGTACACAACTGACAGCTCCACACCAGATTGTCCCAAGTATCCGCTCCTCCTCCCAGCCCTCTCGCCCTACGCACTGAATGAACCCTTTTCCCCATAACTCGCCCACCCCGACTGCCTCGAAAATTCCCAGCCTGGTTCCCCGTACATGCTCTCCTCTCCTCCTCCCCACCCCCTTCCCACCAGTGACAGCTCAGTCACCTCCAACCCACCATGTCTGCGCTCTCTCCCAAGCTGTCCCTGACAGATGCGGGTCGCCTCCCAGATCTCCCCTAGGGGTACCCCCCCACCGACCCCGCAAGAGACCGCACGGCCCGATTCCCCTCGCCGGGACTCCACTCACCCACTCTCCCGCATTACGTTGCTGTCCCCGCAGTCGCAGGCGCCCCCGGCCTGGCTGCGGAACATGTTGAAGTCGTGTCCAGTGTGGTCGCCCTGGTGGAAGCACTCCGCGCACAGCGACATGCAGGGAGAGATGCCGCACGTCCGACAGCGGTAGGCCACGAAGTTGGCCGTCCAGACCAGGCCGCAGAGCGCTGCGGGGTCGTAGGCCCGCACGGCCGCGCAGAACTCATCGTAGCCGCCGCCGCCGGCCAGAAGGCACTTACACCACTCCAGGGCATCCTCCTCGGCCTCGCCTGGGCCGCCGCCGCCCGCCGCCTCCTCGCCGCCTGCAGCCCCGGCCAGCGGCCGCTCTGCGTTCAGCACCCGCTCCAGCAGCGCCTGCAGCTCCTCGGCGCCCGCACGGTTATCCGGCCGGCTGAGAGCGGCCTTCAGGTGTGCGGCGGTGGCCGCCTTGTCTAAGGCCGGCCCCTGCGCGGGCACCTCCGCCTGGGGTGCCTGCGGGTCCCCGACGGCCGCCGCGGCCGCCGCCGCCATGATGAGAGCTCAGAATTTGGAGAGTCCAGGGCCCCCGGCTCCTCCCGGGAGGGTGGGGGAATTGACTGCTGCGATGGCTCGGCCCGCCCTACTCTCGCGATATCCGGCGCCGCAGAGCACTTCTGCGCGGTCTCCGCCCCTGCTCACGCCCTCCGGCCAAGCCCCGCCCCTCACCGTGCTCGCCCCTTACCCCCCCCCCCCCCCCCCCCCGCACACACACACACTCTTGCCCCCACACTCTGCTCCTGTGGTCCTTCTCTACCTGTCGGCACCCAACTTTCAAAACTGACAAGAACTCGGCGCCAAGGCAACCTTTAATAAAAGCGGTTTTTCTGCAGTTGGGATGTAAGTATACGGGAGAATAAATAAAAAGAAAAAAAAGTGTTTTTTTTGTTTTCTTTATTTGCTTGGAACATAGGAATTACACACAGCACACAGCGTCTACCAGATGTATTTTACGCATCTGTATCTGGTCTTCAGATGCTGATTGCTGTTATAAGAGCCTTAATTACTACTGAATTCCTGCTGTTATTGAAGCTGTAAATATTTCCCTGAGTCGGTTCTTGATCTCATACTACTTCCAGGGGAACCTCCTAAAATAAATTCTTTTAAAAGATGTTTTCTTCTTTGTCTTGATTTGCTTTGTTTGGTTGGTTTGGTTTGGTTTGCCTTTTGGTGTTTTTGGTTTTGTTTGTTTTTTGTTTTTGTTTTTGTTTTTTTTTTTTTTTTTTTTTTTTTTTTTTAGACAAGATTTCTCTGTAGAACTCTTTTCTGTACAGAACAACCAAGCCTCTTAAATTATCTCTTCAAATCCCACCGACATCACTGTTTTTCACTGTCTGGAGCAAAGAGAGACAGTCAGAGAGACCAGCCCCTGAAACCCACTCACTGTTCCATGGGAGGTTTTGGTTAGTTTGTTTGCTTCCCTATATGTTTTTAACATCTGTGGCCCAGACTGGCCTCAAGCCTTCTGTGTAGGTTAGGATGACTTGGAACTCCAGCCTCCATCTTCCAGTGCTGGAATTACTGCACTATGCCGGGTGTATAGGGTCAGGGGTTGAACCCAGAGCATCGTGCATACTAGGTAAGCACTATACCAACTGAGCTACATCCCGGGGGTTGCTAGAGAGGTGAGCCAGTGGTTAAGAGCACTAGCTGCTCTTCCAGATGACCCAGGTTCAATTCCTAGAACCCAGCTAGCAGTTCACAACTGTCATTAACTCCAATTTTAGGGAACCCAACGCCCCCATCTGGCCAATGTGTGCAAGTATTGCACAGGAATACACCAATGCAGGCAAAACACCAGTACATTAAAAAAATATGTATATATTTAAAAAATTAAAAGGGTCGGGTTGGGGATCTAACTCAGTGGTAGAGCGCTTGCCAACAAGCTCAAGGCCCTGGGTTTGGTCCTCAGCTCTGAAAAAAACAAAAATTAAAAGGTTCTAATTTATTTGATAATTGTCTTGGGCAGTAAATTCTTATCTCCCCAGCAATACTAATTGATCGTTTTCCTGGGGCTTTGGGGCCCCTCCTGCACTAGTGCCAGGATTCAGAGTTCAGAGCACTGCAGCCAGTAATGTTCTTAAGGGCAAAGACCTAGTCTTCTTCTCACTGCTTGTAACGCTCAAATACCTGACTGATTATTGCTAACTGGGAATTACTACAGTGGACAACACTCCTTGAGTTTCTACTGCGTCCCAGCTCTTGATGTTTACTTCTTTGAGCCTGCTCTATCAGCCTGTTAAGTGCTAGCAGAGGACAACCTTTAAGTCATTCACATGCCCCAAAGCAGAGCAGGCAGCACATCTGTGTTCCTCCCAGGACTAGCCTCAGATGTCCCAGGGAGCCACTGATAGCAACCTGGCGGACATTTGGTAAACTAATCTGCTGTAAAGCAAGGTAGGAATCTTTGGGGCCCAAAAACCAGTTTGCAGAGGAATTAATGTAGGCCAAGCCCTAAGTGCACAGTCATGCTTCTTCCCAAAACTATTCTAAAACATGAGCTGAGAAAGTTACTAAAAATGCTCTTGCTTCAATATTCAGCAAACAAGAAAACTGCAGAAAGTACAGCTGCAAAGTCGTAAAGGACTCAGTCGTTCCCAGGGGTTTTCGGGGGATGAACCTGATGTAACCAACATCATGGTGGCACCTGATGTAACCAACACTTGAGAAGAAAAGGCAGGAAAGTCAGAAGTTTGAGGCCATCCTCAGGTATAGGGGGACTTCAAGAACATTCTGGGCTACCTGAAACCATACCCCAAAATCAAATTAAAGGCTAAAACTAAAGCCCAGTGGTGGCACACACCTTTAATCCCAGCACTGGGGATACAGAGGCAACTGAATCTTTGAATTCTAGAGCAGCCAGGTTACAGAAACCCTGAAAAAAAAAGTAGTTGTAATGGTGTACATCTATAGTCCCCAGTGTTTCAGGAGTTTGAGGCTACCCTAGACAACATAGCAAAACCCCAAGAAACAAACAAAAACAAAAAAACAAAAACAAAGGAAAAAAGAAAGTAAGACAATGTGATAGTCTATATACTTAACCAGAAAGTGGCATTATTAGAGGGTGTGGCCTTGTTGGAGTGGGTGTGGCCTTGTTGGAGTAGGTATGGCCCTTGTTGGGGTAGGTGTGGCCCTGTTAGAGTTGATGTGGCCTTGTTGGAGTGTGGCCCTGTTAGCGTATAGCTTTTATCTTTTCTGTGTGATTTTATTTTTATTTGAGAGGCAACGTGTAATATCACCAGGGCAAAGCCTTGCTTAACATGCTTGAGGTCCTGGATCCTAGCAAAGGGTAAGAATATTTTGCACTGGGGATCGTAGCTTATGTTGTAATCCCAGCATTTGGGACACGGAGGCAAGAGGATCACAGTTTTTAGGCCAGCCTAGGCTACATAGACCCTCTCTCAGAGAATGAGAGATAGACAGAGACTGGGGATGTTCACCCACCCTCCCACCCATTCCCAACCCAAGCCAAGTGCAATAATGTACAACTGTAATTCCAGCCCTTGGGAGTTTGAAACAAGAGGATTCCACAAATTCAAGGCCAGACTATAGAACAAGAAGATTGTTTCTCAAAGACATTTAAAAAAAAAAAGACAAGGGAGGGGGAGGTTAGAGAGATATCTCGGAGGAGGTTAAGAACACCTGTCACTCTTCCAGAGGATCCAGGTTCATTACAAATGCCCTGGGACTTGGGTTCCAAGGGTTCTGATGCCCTCTTCTGGCTTATATGTGCACTGCATGCATATGATGTGCACAAAACAAAAACACAAAACAGCAGTGTAACAGTAACACTAACAGCCTAGACAGAAAACCATGGAGGAGAACTCTTAAAAATTGTGACAAGGATGCTAAATTGTTACTGATGGCGTCTAGTGGAGTTGCAGGTGGAAAATGGCAATGCGGTTTTCTTTAAGGGGCTGGCCAATGAGAGTTTGACCAAGGTCCAGTGAGTATATGGGCAACATGAACTGGATTCCTTCCTCTTCTCTTAGTCCCCTCCTCTTTCTCCTCCTGTTTCTCTCCCCTCCCTCTTTATTTTCTTCCAGGGAAAGATAACAAGGGTGGAGGGACGGGCCTGGGAGGACTGTAAAGTCAGTGTGATCAGGGCACTTGATATGAAATTACCAAATAATCAATAAAAATATTCTTTTGGAGAAAAAAAAGACTGAGGTTTTTTTTTTTTTCAAACTTGAAGAGACTGAATAATATAGTTACAAATATTCACCCATAAATCTTGGTGTAAAAGTAAGGTTTAATTTCTCTTAGGCACAGAGCTGTATGATAAACTAATGGGGACGTTTCGTTCTTTAACATGCATTTACTTATTATGTGTGTTCTGCCTGAATGTGTGCCAGGAGAGAGCACCAGACTATTACAGATGGTTGTGAGCCACCATGTGGTTGCTGGGAATCGAACTCAGGACCTCTGGAAGAGCAGCCGGTGCCCTTAACCTCTGAGCCATCTCTCCGGGTAATAAAGTGACATTTCATAAGAAAAGGCCAGGCATAGTGGCCCATCTTTACAACACCAGCATTATAAGAGACTGAGGCAGGAGAATAGATAGTTCAAAGTCAAACTGGGCTAAGGAGTGAGACAACAAAAGAAGAAGAAAGTAGGAAAGGGGTAGAAACATTCTACGTTCTACAGGGACACCGGAGATTATCACTTTCCAGGAAACATTTGGTTGTTGTTTATTTGTTTGTTTGAAATGAGGTCTTTCATAAGCCATCCCTGATTTTGAATCCCATACATAGCCAAGGATAGTCCAGAGCTGCTTCCATCTCACTTAAAGCTGGGGTACTGAGTCTCATTGACTTCAGTTATAGTGTCTTTACTTAGTTACTTACTGATTTTACTTTATGTTTTCCAGGCAGGGTTTCTCCATGAAACCCTGGCTGACCTGAAACTCACTCTGTAGACCAGACTGTCTTTGAACTCAGAGATCCACCTGCCTTGGCCTCCGAGTGCTGGGATTAAAAGCATGTGCCACCACCATCCAGTGGTCCTGTGTATCTTCTTTCTTAATGCGATTTTAGGGATAGACATCTCATTGTAGTTTAATTTGTAATTCTCTAATAACTAATCAGCTGAGCGTCTTTTCATATGTTTAATGAATATTTGCTTATGTATCTTCTTTTATAAGATGTTAATCAATCTTTTGGTCATTTTAAAATCTGGATATAAGTTCTTTTTAATGTTACTCACATTTTTTTTTGCCCATTTTGAAATTCTGGGTATTTATGATTCTGTTGCAATGTATATCACACTTATATGAGTCTACAAGCTTGAAGAATAAAATATGCCTGTAAGGTTTTAGGGTGTGTGTGTGTGTGTGTGTGTGTGTAATGTTGTTGGTGTTGTTGTTATTATTATTTGTTTGATACAGAGTCTTGTGTGGCCCAAGTTAACCTCAAGCTCATTTCATAACCAAGAATCATGTTGAATTTCTGCTCCTCTTGCCTTCCCTTTCGGTGATGGAATTCCAGTGTCGAGCACCCACACCCAGCTCTACATCTGGGTGTTTTTACTCGTGTGATTGATTATTACATCGAATGGCTCTCTCATTTGGACATCATAGCCCGTATCAATAAGAAACCTGGTAACTACTCAGACCTCTGTACGTGTACTGCCATGGCCCTGCAACTGGAAAGGAAGGTGCGACATTTAAACCTTATTGTTGCTGTTCTCGTGCTGAGGAGACATTGACGATACGTGTTAGGACATGAAAAATGCATGAGTGTGTGGAGACCCCTGAAGAGCATTGGAAGGCATCAGCATGGACAAGCAGGGCAAAGGTCCTTGGTTTTCTTCATGGTGGGTGCACTATTTCTACACAGCAATTAAAAGAGTTCCTAGATTTTCTTTGTCTGTTTTTTTGAAGTTTGATGTTTGTTTGTTTGTTTGAGAATCTAACTATGCAGTTCTTGGCTGGTTTGAAACTTACTATATAGACCATGTTAAGCCTTAGACTCACAGAGATTGACCTGCGTTTTAATCCCAAATACTGGGTGTGAGCCATTTCTCCAGCCCCTTATTTGGGTTATAATTTGGTGGTCCATTAGAAGAAATATTCAGAAAACTTTAAAAATTATGTATCACAGGCTGGAGAGATGGCTCAGAGGTTAGGAGCACTGACTGCTCTTCCAGAGGCCCTGAGTTCAATTCCCAGCAACCACATGGTGACTCACAACCATCTGTAATGGAATCTGATGCCCTCTTCTGGTGTGTCTGAAAACAGTGACAGTGTACTTATACATAATAAATAAATAAATCTTTTTAAAATTGTGTATCCTTTTTATCCGATGTTTGTGAAAAATGCTTTCCTGGTGATATACAAGGCCAGGACATGTTGTAATTATGTTTAGATGATTTCTAACACTAGGCAATGGGTTGAAAGAGCTCCAGCTAGCTTGAGCATTGCTCTTTGCCACTGCTGTAAACTCTTGGCTGTCCTTCAGCTAGTGTTCCTACTTGATTTTGCCACATAACCAGGATTCTGGAAGGATTGTCCACAATGAGCTCTTCCATTCAAGAATCTTATTTTTGTATCCAAATTGTATAACCTGAGGTGATGGTTCCCAGAAACCAGGGGTGGAAAAAGGGACACTGGTGTGTGTGACCAGACTCCACGGTCATCATCATGTGGACTATAATGCTACTGAGGCTATCACCCCTATTGTGACTTCGGATCTTCAGGTCAGAAGACTTGGTTTAGGTTGGGTTTTTTTTTTTTTAACTTAAGCACTTATTTATTTTTGAGTCTGTCTCATTATGTAGCACAGGTTGACCTTGCCTGGAACTTAAAAAATCATCAGCTCCAGCATCCCTAAGAGCTCTGACAAAGAAAACAATGACTTCTAGCACTATCTTTCTGGCTGGGTAATCACATGTATTTTAATATAGAAATTAACTTTCTTTAAAACTAAGAAACATAACTTTTTTCCTAGAACCTAATATACTAGCCTTGCAAGTTCCAAATATTCACTATATAAATATTTAGTAACAAGTTCTCTCTCTTTTTTAAAGAATTATTTATTTTATGTCTGTGAGTACACTGTTGCTATCTTCAGACACACCAGAAGAGGGCATCAGATCTCATTACAGATGGTTGTGAGCCACCATGTGGTTGCTGGGAATTGAACTCAGGCCAGTGTTCTTAACCACTGAGCCATCTCTTCAGCCCCTTGAATTTTTCAAATGTTTGGGTTTTGTTTGTTTGTTTTTTGTTTTTGTTTTGTTTATCCAAGTACATGGTGAATCATTTAGAGGAAGGAAGAAATTGTGTATCAAAAGTAGATGCTGCAATTGTAGAAATGACTTATTATTTAAGAGCACTGGCTGCCCTTCCAAAGGACTCAGGCTCAATTCCCAGCACCCACATGGTAGCTTACAACTCCTGTTCCCGGGAATCTAGTGCTTCCTTCTGAACTTTGCAGGCAACAGGCATACAAATGGCACAGAGACATACGTGCAGGCAAAACACACACACATACAAATAAAATAAACATTTTTTAAAAGTGAATGCTAGCTAACATTGAAACTACTTATCCCACAGAAGTAATCATATGTTTTACTATTCCACCAGCCACAGCATGGGTGTAATGGCTAACATTCGAAATCTCAGCATGTGGGAAGCAGAGGGTGGGAGGAAGAGGTTGTCATAAATCTGAGGCCAGCTTGGCCTACATAAATAGTTTCAGGCCAGTCACAGCTACCTAGCAAGACCCCCTGTTAACAACAGGAACAAAAGAGTGCCTGGTCTCTTCTTAATGCTCTCTATAGATCAAATGATCTTGCTGCTCCATATGTTTGGTTTTTGTTGTTGTTGTTTTAAGTTCTGACAATAGAAAACTTTCTGGACTAGGGGATGGCTTGGAGAGGAAAGGCATCTGCTGTCAAGCCTAAGATCCTGAGTTCAATCCCCAGACCCAACAAGTGGAAAAAGAGAACTGAGTCCTGTAGGATGTTTTCTGACCTCTACAGTCCACAGTGCACATGTGTGTGGAGGTCAGCACTCATGTGTGTACACATACACTAAATAAATACATTTTTAATTGTGTGAGAAAAAAACCCCCAGCATTCTCCATAATTGGCTCCTGATCACATTTTATTCATTTTATTGTCAACAATCCACCAGCCTTTTGTCTCCCTTTGCTTTACTATGGTCACTCATTATTCTGGTCTCATTCTCAGCATTATTATGTATTCCAGTTAACTTATGGGCCATGTCACTTTTAACCCACTTTTACATTTTATTAAAGGATTCACAGCATCATGTTTGTGGTGCTGAGGATTAAACCCAGCATCCTGCACATGCTAAACAAGTGTCATACTTCTGAGCCACACCTCAGCCCCCTATATATAATTTTTATGATTACATACGAATCTACTGTGATCTAGAAGGTATTTCATTTGTTTTTTAAAATGGGGAAAAGTGTCTGGGCAGTGGTGGTGCATGGCTTTACTCTTGGCACATAGGAGGCACAGGCAGGCAGATCTCTGAGTTTAAGGCCATCTTGGTCTACAGAGTGAGTTATAGGACAGACAAGGCTACACAGAGAAACCCTGTTTTAAAAAACAAAAACAAACCAAGAAGAAGAAGAGGAAGAAGAAACAAAAGAAAGAGGTTGACTTCAATCTCTAATGGACTAATAGTATTTTTGGTTTTGTTTTTGTTTTTCTTGTTGTATACTTTCTTTAAACTGCACAATGATAAACACTTAACAGATAGATAATAATTGGGTAATATTAGTTAGATTTTTTTAAACGTGACATATTTACAAGTTCACAGATCCTTGTTCAGCACCAAGCATTTTAGTCTATGTAGTCAAAGTCTTCTGGAATTCCAAAGTTTTTATCAATTTTAGTTTCTTGCAACCCAAATTTTCTTTTGGCCCAGGATTTTACTGCAAATATGTTATCAGGCCATCAATCGGTGGCTTCTTTAACTACTTTATTTGCTTGATGCATTTCTTCTACAACCTGTGGGTCACAGTCTCTCTCTCTCTTTTTTTTTTTTTCCACTTCCGCCTTAAGTTGTTCCCTTTGGTCTTGGAATGAAGAAAGTTCTTTTGCAACCATGGCTCTTGAAATGAAGAAAGTTCTTTTGCAACCATGGCTCGTTCTTCTTCCATCTCTTGCCGGCCAACTCTAGCTTTCTCGATGTTCTTCTGTAAGGTCCTCATGCTTTCGGTTTCCCTGTGACAGCTGAGAGTTCAGAGCCTCCAACTTAAGCTTCCTGGCATGCAGAGCCTTGCTCAGAAAAGCCCAGTAATAATTGGAGGTCCCAATCCTCTCGAAGTCAACCATCCCATCATCTACAAAACTCTGAAGCTTCTTTCACTGACATAGCAGTGATGCCTTTCTCTTTGGGAGCAAGCTTCTCCAGGTCTTTCAGTTGGAATACAACTTTTGTCTCAAAACATATTTCCATCATCTGGGTCCTCTTTTCCTCCTTTTTTCTTTGACATGGTGCACGCAGCGGCCCCCTTGTTTGAGTCTGGAGTCAACAGCCGAGTGGGGTGGGAAGGCTCGGAGGAAGTGCAGGAACTAATGTTTTTTTAATATCTAGCTTGTTTCAACCATTCTTTCCTATCAACAGATAACACCATCACCAACTAATGTTAGCAAGACATTTGTTACAAGTAAAAGAGCTTAATGTACTAGCTCAATGTGCTAAAGATTTTATATATAGTAACTCATTTCATTCCTGTAACTGTGAAATGTACTTTTCCTAGAAAATAATTCTCAACTTCATCAACCTTTTACTCCTTTAAAAATAAAATAAGGAAAAGAGAAGCCATCCTACTAAGGTCAGTCTTGGATTTAAGAACTGGATCCTGACTCCTCCAGATTGTGATGTGCATAAATGGTGGTGCACACCTTTAATTCCAGCACTCTAAAGGCAGTTCTCTGAGGCCAGCCTCAGTACAGTTTCAGGCTAGCTATGAACTTGTAACAAAACCTTGTCTCAATAGAAAGAAACAAACAAGTAAAATAAGATTATAAATGCGTCCAATATTTTCTCTCTTTGTTTTTAAGAATTCTTTAAATGTGTATAGGGGAGTTAGTTGCCTGCATGTATGCCTGTGCACCACATGCATGCAGTGCCTTCGGAGGCCAGAGGAGGGCAGCAGATCCCCTACAACTGCAGTTAGAAATGGTTGGGAGCCATCTGTGTGGAATTGAAGGCGGGTCCTCTGGAAGTGTACAGGACTCTTAACTGCCAAGCCTTTTCTTTGTTTTAAAAGAACACACTTTTTTTATTTAAAATTTTTATTTGATTTGTTATTTTCTCTGGGGAAGGCTAGAAGATAAATTTCAGGAGTCAGTTCTTTTCTATGACTGTAGCATCCTGCCGGCTTTTTTTTGGGGGGGGGGGGGACAGGGTCTACGTAGTCTTGACTGGCCTAGAACTCTGCATGGACTAGGCTGGCTTTGAACTCAGAGAGCTCCACCTGTCATTGCCTCTTCAGCACCTCCTCTAAGCGTTGCGTCACCATCACCTCCGTTCCTGTATTTTAAACACTTCCCTTTCAATTCTCTACATTTTATTATTAGACATGCTCTTGTCTCCTTATATCTTGATGGTGAAGATGGTGGTGGTGGTGGTGGTGGTATTAGGGATATAGTTCTGTAGTAGCTTGCCAGGCATACACTAACCTCTAGGCTCAAATAAAATACGACTAATAATGGCAATAATAAAGCCATCCAAGACTACTAGGCATTGATCACCTTCACTCTTTTTCATAATTATAGTTATTTTTTAAATTTTGCTTCTATGTGCCTAATTCCATTTTCCCCCAAAATCCACAACTGCTGTTTCCAGAATAAGTTCCATAGCGTCTCCTACATTTGACACTACAACCATATTCTTTATTCATCGTGTAGCCCTGGAGGGTCTGGAACTGACTTTGTAAACCAGGCTGCTGGGGGGGGGGGGGTCGGCGGGGAAGAGAGAGAGGGAGAGGGGGGAGAGAGAGTGGAAGTGGGCAGAGAGAGTGGAAGGGGTCAGAAAAAGTGGAAGGGGGCAGAAGAGTGGGAGGGGGCAGAGAGAGTGGAAGGGGCAGAGAGAGAGGGAGGGGGCGGGGGGAGAGAGAGGGAGGGGGCAGAGAGAGAGGGAGGGGGCAGAGAGAGAGGGAGGGGCAGAGAGAGAGGGAGGGGCAGAGGGGGGTAGAGAGAGAGAGCTCTAGCTCACTGATCAAAGATCCTGAGTGGGGAACTAAAATGTACACTACCCATGCCAACAGTCTTCCTTTTCAAATCTCTTTTTGACGTTTCTTCTTCTGGCATCACTGACATCTGTAAGTGCTAAGAAATTCGATGCCTTAGGGGGAAAAAAGGACCCGAAGTTAGAGCGGAGCATTCGAATGGTACAGAGGTGGGTGTAGACCTCTACTTTCTTAGGCGTGGGCCACACTGGCCTGGTGTCATATCGCCTTCGACTCTTTCCTCATCTCTTGCAGGTCTCTAGGTACTCAAGACAAAACTGGCGTTCCCAGGCTTGGTCAAGGCTGGTTTGTGATCGACGACGACCACTTCTTCAGATGGCGCCCATGCGGACCAAAAAACCACTTGCGTCTCCGTCGGAACCCGAGAGCTCAGCGGAGGTTGCAGCTCGGCGCCCGGCAGAGAGCGCGCGTGCGCGTCAGCACTTCCGGGGCTGCGGGGAGAGGCCGCGAGGACCCGCTTAGCTGCTTCCGAGTGCTTTCCTGGAGCTCCTAGGTTCCACGAGCGGCAATCCCCGCGAGGCCAATGGGATTCGCTCGCTGAGTCCTTAATACTCTGTTCCTGATCGTCTATCCCACCCCCGCCTGCAGCGCTGGGGAGTTTCGGGTTAGGTAGACTTCCCTGCAGGTCCTGTGTTGTTAAGCCCCTGGACCCCAAACTTTTAAGAGAAAACGATGAAGAAGGTAAAGCTTAAGGAACTAGAGAGTCGCCTGCAAGAAGTGGATGGATTCGAAAAGCCCAAGTTACTTCTAGAACAGTATCCCACCAGGCCGCACATTGCAGGTAGGGCGGCTGGTTCATCGTGCCCTCTCTGGGGTTGTTTTTGTCCAGTTCGTGGTGAAAATAAGTAATGATTTGGATATAAGGGAGTTCCAGAGAAATTTCACACCTTTAGGGAAGTAGGTTTTAGTCATTGCAACGTAGACACTCCCAACACGACCAAGCTATCTTATTGTTTTTCTCAGTGCCAATTAGCATTGTCGGACAGCTTTTTATTGTTACTCTGACCACACTGAATTCTCAGGAGCAAGGAATTTGTTAATCTTGTTCACACCTGACTTTTCAGTGTCTTAAGAGAGAGAGTCAGTCTTGATACCATTTAAGAGTTCACTAAATAGTTGCTTAATACAGATAAATTTCATAGCAAAATCAAGGACAAGGATTCCCGTGTTGTGCCTTTCTGCCCTAGAGACAAATACTAGGAAGCAGAGTTAACATGCTTGTGTACAATTGAAGCGTTTCTTTACAAATTGCCTCCTGTTTGATGCCTGAGATTAATACTGAGAATGTAGGAGAGACTACAGCAGAATCCATTCATATGTAACCCTTGTTACCAGAGTATCAGGGAAGACTTAGTAAAATTCCTTTGGTTAGGAGTGCCTGCAAGGGGGAATCTTTTTCAATTCCAAAATAGCTGTGTCTAAGCTGCCAATAAAACTCATGGAGATTACATGGGTTTTAATTCTAAAATAGTGTCATATCACCAGCCAGATTTGCAATAAATTGGGTTCAGATTAAAGCTAGTCTCTTAATGTATTTAGCGTGTGTAGGTAGGTTCGTGTGTGTCTTCATGTGTGGAGGGTAGAGATGAACATCTAGTGTTTTCCTCAGTTCCTTTCCATACGTTTTTTTTTTTTTTTTTTTTTGAGCCAGGGTCTTACTGTATTTAGAGCTTACCCATTCACCTAAACTGGCTGACCAGCAAGTCTCAGAGATCCTTCTGTCCTGTGGTCATAGTACTGGGTTTTTAATGATGAACCACCACACCTTTTACATAGCTGGGGATCTGAACTCAGGTTCTAATGTTTTCTGGGTAAGTACAGTACAGACTGGGCCAGCTACCTACCAAAGTCCATGGTTTCCAGTGAAACCTTTTTAAAAGATAAAAATTAGAGGCCAGGTGTGCTGTAACATGCCCTTAATACCTGCACTTGGGAGGCAGAGGCAGGTAGATCATTGTGGATTCAAGACCAGCCTGGACCATGTAGACAGGCCAGCTAGGGTTATATAATTGGACACTGTCTCAAAATAAATAAACAAACAAAATAATCAGTTCTTTCATACCTAGTTTGTAATGTGCACATGATATGAGTTTCAAAGTAACTGCACCAGTAATTAACTATTCCAGAGTTGGCTTAAAAATAGTTATTATTTTATGTGTACCAGTGTTTTTCCTGCATGAATATATGTGTGTACCACATATGTGCTTGGTGCCTGTGGACTTCATAAAAGGGCATTGGGTCCCCTGATACTGGAGTTACAGGTGTTTGTGAACCGACATATGGGTGCTAGAAATCACATCCAGGTCCTCTGCAAGAGCAGAAAGTGCTCCTACCCAACAAACTAACACTTTAGCCCTATAGGATTTTTGTTTGTTATAAATAAATGTTCTCAATCCTCAGATATTAGTGATGGCTAGCAGTCATTTTTGAGTTCAGATATGCACAAGGAAAACTTGCTGTTTTTTTTTAAGATTTATTTATTTTATATATTATTTTATGCACACTGTAGCTGTCTTCAGACACACCAGATCCCATTACATGTGGTTGCTGGGAATTGAACTCAGGACCTCTGGAAGAGCAGTTGGTGTTCTTAACCACTGAGCCATCTCTCCAGCCCCGCTGAAATTATTCCATGTTTAAGAAAATGTGTATGTGAGAGTCTTGTTTTTGAGAACTCTGTGACCTCAGCTATTTCTGCCCTGATCATTTGTTCTGTTATCAAGTCTCTGTTGTAGATTATGGATATGTGTATCTCTTCACAGTACGTCTAAGTTTGGGTGGGGAGATTGCTCAGCAATTAGGAGCAGCAGCTGCTATTCCAGAACACCTGAGGTCACTCACCAGGATCTATACGGCAGCTCACAGCTAGGTGTCTGTGACTCTAGTCCCTGGAGATAATCTAATACACTCTTCTGGCTTCTGTGGGCATTAGACACATGGTATACATCCATCAGGCAAAACATAAAAATACTAATACACAGAAAATAAATTGAAAAGTATAATCTCGAAATCTCACTTATGGATGTATGTTTGTGATACCTGTATGATGATGATAAACATTTGCAAATAAATTCTGTGTCCTTTTGTTATTTTGTTGTTCTGTGCCCAGTTGTTTATTATTTATTGCACAAGTCTCAGACCTCAATCAGAGGTCTGAGGGAAACTTGTGGAATTGGTTATTTTATTTCCATTATGGGTCTTGGAGATTGAACTTGGGTTGTTAGGTTTGGTATTGAGCACTTTTCCTTCTTGAGAGCCATGCTGCTAGCCCCAGATCAGTAAAATTTCAAAAGTTTTGTAGATGTGACAGTTACTAAACTTATATTCTGCCTTAGAACGACAGACTTGTTTAATCGTTCATAAAATTTAATCTCTCATAAAAATATCTCCACATCAAAGGAAGCACTGCATCTCTGCACTGTCGAAGAGCACTTGTTTTGAACAGTTTTGTTAGTCTTGGCATTATCAACAGAAATTGGACATGGCCCTATATTATTTGGGAACCACGGTTTTGTTTTGTTTTTTAATCTTCCTTTGTGGTGCCTCTTCCTAAATACCAAATTATTGCATTGTATCTTTAAAAAATAAACTGGAAAACAAATATGGAGCTACATGTCAGGGGAAGACACATTATTTTAGGGCCCTCTGCATAAGATATTAATAGTAAGCTTCCTAATGTATGCCCTAATGTTGTATTATTTGGTTTTAGCATGCATGCTTTATACAATCCATAATACATATGATGACATTGAAAATAAAGCAGTTGCAGATCTAGGATGTGGTTGTGGAGTACTTAGCATCGGAGCTGCAATGTTAGGAGCAGGGTAAGTGATCATTTTTTACTCTTTGGATATGGTGTGGCTTCAGTCAGTGTGTAGAGGGTCATCTGCACTGTTCATGACTGTGGGTATGGTGAGAGGGACAATAATTTGGTACTGAGTACACTTTGAATAGGCAGAAGACTGAAAATTTTACTTATAAGAAAGAAATCAAGATTTTGGTAATAGCAATTATCCCCTTATACCTGCCAGGCTAGAAAGTCATGCAATTAAAAATATCATTCAACCTTTCTTTGTTAATTGGGTTGAAAATGCATGGTAAAATTACTATTGTTTTTTACTAGAAACTGTAAGATGTCTTTGTTATATTTATAGGTTGTGTGTTGGATTTGACATAGATGAAGATGCACTGGAGATATTTAATAAGAACGTGGAAGAGTTTGAGTTAACAAATGTTGATATGATTCAGTGTGATGTGTACTCATTATCTAACAGAATGTCCAAGTTATTTGATACAGTAATTATGAATCCTCCCTTTGGGACCAAAAATAATAAAGGTTAGTAATAAAAGTATACTATATTAGTATATTAGTATATTTATAGAACGGTGATCTGGGTTGTCATTTTTATTGCTACTGTTCATTAAATCTTTATGCTTACTATAATTCACATGTGACATTTGATTGGAGTATTTAACTTAATTTGTATCTTACAGATTTGTGCTAATATAGTCATTTCTGATTAATTGGGATGATTGGATTAGTCGCTGTGCTTATGAAACTTTTAAAGCATGTTATTCTTTTAGAACCTGGATTTTTTTCCTTTTGTTTTTTCACTGAGGGATCCCCAGGGGCTAAAATGGGGATCTCACACATGCCGAGCACATGCTCTCTACCACTAAGCCAGATACTTTCAGCTTCTGAAACTTGTTATTAATGCCTTAGGGTTTCAAAATATGCCCACAGGGATTTACTGTGATTATTTTCATATGTGTAATGGGCAAGGTAGGAATAAAAGGAAAACAGCATACAGTTTACAGCCTACCCCCACACCACAAAGATTATTTTGACTACTTTGTATTCTCTATTCTTTTAAGTCACTTAGAATATTAAAATTAGCCCTATTTTTTAATCAGTCTAATTTGGTTTCATAAGATTTTTTTCTTAAAGATTTGTTTGTTTGAGACAGGTCTCACCATGTAGTTCTGGCTCTCCTCGAACTGTGCAGACCTGCCTAGCTTCAAACTCAGATCCTCCTGCCTCCACCTTCTGAGTGCTGATATTAGAGATGTGTTACCACACTCAGCTTAAGATTTATTTTAATTTTGTGTATAGGTGTTCTTCCTACATGTCTGTGCATCACATATATGCAGTACCCAGAGGCAAGGACACTAAATGCCCTGGAACTACAATTAGTTATGAGCCACAATGTGGTTGCTAAGAATCAAGCTTAGGTTCTTTAGAAGAGCAGCCAGTGCATTTAAGCATTGAGTCTTCTTTGCAGCCTATGGTGTTTTTTCAACCTTTTATAATTATTTATCTATGAGCTTAACCTACATTTATAACTTTTGTGTGTGTTTATGAGGAAGTTAGGATCTGGAATTAATGGAACTACCATGTGAGTGCTGGAACTAAACTCAAAGTCTTCTGGAAGAGCAAAAAGTGCCCCAGCTCCAGCCATCATTTTATCAGATTATTTAATTGTGTACCTGTATTTTTGTTCTTTTTTTGGACAGGGTTTCTCTGTATAGCCCTGGCTAACGATTAGCTCATTTCATAGACTAGGGTGGCCTGGAACTCAAGACTGTCTTGACTGTGCCTCCCCCATGCCATCACCTTTGTTCCTGGCTTATCTGTACTCTTTTTGAAGAAATAATCTGAAGTAGAAACTTGGGAATTTGGAAAACTACTTAATCCTATTCATTTAATCTTCTTTGCTAAGAAATATATAAATATGTATCTTCTTTTTTACTCTTCACAGGGACAGATATGGCTTTTCTGAAGACTGCTTTGGGAATGGCAAGAACAGCAGTGTATTCTTTACACAAGTCCTCAACTAGAGAAGTAAGCTAATAATATTATTTTAGGTGGCCCACACCTTTAATCCCAGCACTCAGGAGGCAGAGGCAAGCGGATGAGTTTGAGACCAGCCTGGTCTATGGAATGAGTTCGTGGACAGCCATGGCTACAGAGAAACCCTGTCTGAGAAAAAAAGTTATTTTTATTATTTTATTTACTGATGTTAATGTATATGCATGATTTTCATGTATATGTGTGCACATACATGTGGAGGTCAGAGGTCAACCTTCAGGAATCAGTTCTCTTCACCATGAAGATTTCAAGGACCAAACTCAGATCCACCATCAGGCTGGGCAGCAAGTGACATTTACCCACTGACCCATCTCACTCATCCAAAAAATAAAAAAAGAAAGAAAGAAAGCTTAGAGCAAAATAGGTCTGAGTTCAGAAACTACCTATTCTAGGCTGGTGAGATGGTTCAGTGGGCAAGGGACTGGGTTGATGGCAAGCAAGACTACCTGAATCAGATCTCTAGAACCCACACAAATATAAAAAGAATAAGTTATATTCTATTACTCTTTGAAGCTCATACAGTACCATGTACAAGATGTATTTCAGGACACTGACGAGTTAGTATCTTAATGTTACTATAGCATCTGCAATCCTGGCACTTGGGAGGTAAATGCAGGAGGATGGTACATTTAATATATGAGTTACAAAGGATGTTCAAGGCCAAAGTCGTATATACACCAGACTACTTCACAAAGCCCAGTCATATCATAAACCAGGTGTGGTGGTTAATCTCAGTGCTCAGGAAGTAAAGGCAGGAGTATCAGAAACTCAGGGTCCTCTGCTTCATAAGGAATCCAAAGGCATTCTGGGATACATGATAGCCTGTCTCAAAAACTGTCAAGTAGGTCAACAAAATGACTCAGCCAATAAAGGTGCTTGCCTCAAGCCTGTTGACCTGAATTCAATCCCTTTATTGTTTCTTTTGCTGTGATAAAAATATCCTGACAAAAACTAACTTGGGGGTCTGGAGAAATGATTTGTTTTAGCTTACTAGTCTATATTTACAGTAAATCATAGCAGGAAAGTCAAGGCAGGAACCTTCCAGCAATTAGTCAAAAGCTGGAGAACATGCATGCTCCTGTCTGTGTTCAACTTCTTTACATTTACCCAGTTCAGGATGGAAACCCAGGGAATGGTGATGCCCAAAATGGGCTTTGTCTTCTCAATTAACATAAACAAAACAATTTTCCCCAGGAACTGGAGAGATGGCTAAGAGGTTAAGAGCACTTGCTGCTTTTGCAGAGGACCCAGATTCAATTCCCAGCAACCATATGGTAGCTCTCAACCATCCATAACGCCAGTTCCAGGGAATTTGATGCCTCCTTCTGACCTAGGGCACCAAGAATACTGACTGCACAACCACACATTCACGTAAAACATTTACAAAACCACCCACAGGCAATCTAATCCCTCACTGAGATTCTCTTACCTAGAGTGTATCAGATCATTGGGCTGAAGAAGTGATTCAGTTGTTGAGTACTTGCTACATTTGCATTCAGCTAACAACAGTGGGTACTCCAGCTCCAGGGAATAGGATACCTCTGGTTTCCCAACAAACCTACACTCAACATTATACATCCATATGTACACATGTGTGCACACACAGAGGAATTAAAGATAGTAAAGGGGCTAGAGAGATGCCTCAATGGTAACACTAGCTGCTCTTGCAGAGGACCTAGTTTTAATTCCTAGTACTCCACATGATGGCTCACAGCTGTCCTCTGTCACTCACTCCAGTTCCAGGAGATGCAGTGCCCTCTTCTGGCCTGAGGGCACCAGGCACACATTTACCCAAAGACAAATCGTAGAAATAAATACAATTGAGCAGGAGAGATGGCTCAGCGGTTAAGAGCACTGACTACTCTTCCAGAGGTCCTGAGTTCAATTCCCAGCAACCACACGGTGGCTCACAACCATCTGTAATGAGATTTGATGCCCTTTTCTGGTGTGTCTGAAGACAGCAATAATATACTTACAATTTATTGTTTACTTCCATCTTTGCTGATTGATATTGCCAATTACATCCCCTACGGAGGGGCAAAATTCTCAGCATCATTTTGTCAGATTTCAGTAAGTTTTTCACTTAGTGCAAAATTATTTCCACTAGAAAACTTATGTGATTGACCTGGTGAGTATTTTATACACTGGAGTTTTCCTCAAATATTGACAATCCTTTGCTCTATGTTACAGATAGACATGTTGCAAAGTATTACCTTACTTAGAACATGTACTGTCCCTGGCTTACCTCAGGTTCTGGAACTACAGGCCATTGTGATGTAGTACTTGACTTGCTACTCATAGTACAGACAAGTTAATGTAACTGTTTGATAAAAACAAGTTTTAAAAAACTTGCTGGCAGATGGTGACTTAGTATTTAATTTTTTTTTACCTCACCCAGCATGGGAAAATTTGCGTCTTTGTCCATAGATTTAACAGTAGAATAGGTAAAGCCGGAGTCTGCTCTTTTGTTTATCCCACTTACCCAGCCATTCATTCACATCACTACCATTACAAACCATATGCTATTAGAGAATCTCACCAGCCTTAGCACTCAATGAATTCCACAACCTATTTCTCACAAATCTGTAGATTCCTAAAATTCCATAAATTATAAGTCTATATCCTACAGAAATTCTTTTTGTTGATTTTTAAAAATATTTTATTTATATAAGTACACTGTAGCGGCCTTCTGACACCACAAGAGGGCACCAGATCCCATTACAGATGGTTTTGAGCCACCATGTAGTTGCTGGGAATTGAACTCAGGACCTCTGGAAGAGCAGTCAGTGCTCTTAACCACTGAGCCATCTCTCCAGTCCTTTTTGTGATTTTTTTAAATTTGAGAAGCACACTGTCGCTATCTTCAGACACACCAGAAAGGGGCACTAAATTCCAGAAGAGATGGTTGTTAAGCCACCATGTGGTTGGTGGGAATTGAACTCTGGATGTCTGGAAGCACTTTTAATCACTGAGCCATCTCTCCAGTCTGTGTGTATGTAACAAAAAGGGACACCAATAAGCAAAAAGTTATAATATTTGAGCCTAAAATATTGGGGAAATTATTTTATCAGTTTGATTAGAATTAAAAATGACTCCCAATATGGCCAATATGCATGTAGTAACATTTCAATGTCTCTCAGCATTAGTACTATGCTAACATAATTTAGTATATTTGGTGCTACGTAGGAACAATGTTAAGAATGTTCAAAAGAAAAAAAATGTTCAAGAGATAAGGAAAATGAGGTAGTTAGATGTTAAGTAGTGGACCTGCTTCTCTACCATCCTGCCACTGAATTTTTTGTTGACATATCTGTCAAATACTCCCAGAATAACTATTATTTACTACTGAAATAAAGTTACCTTCTGTATTTTGCAATTTTGATGAATTTTTCAGTTTTTAATTACATAATTCAGTTCTGATGATAAACACTGAAGTCACTTTGTTTCTGGCTTTTAAAAGTGTGCATATACTTAAATTGTTTTGTTATCTAATTTTGTTGGTTTAAAAATCATCTAAACATCAGCTCATATAAAAATATCATTTGTCTTTAGCATATTCAAAAGAAAGCTGCTGAATGGAAAGTCAAGATAGAAATTATTGCAGGTAAGCTAAATCTCAACCCTAATTACTTAAAAGGCCAATAGGCCAGCCTACATTTGTAAATTACTGATAAAAACAGTTTATCAGGCTTGGTAGTTGGTTTAAAATGCAGTAAACATGGGATAAACATTTACCAAGGTTTGCCTGCATCTATCCCGATTTATGTATTTTATTTTTTATTTGGTAGGTGGGGCAGGGGGGTGAGAGACAGGGTTTCTCGGTGTACTAGCCTTGGCTGTCTTAGAACCAACTTTGTAGACCAGGCTAGCCTCAAACTGTTATCAGTATGTGCTACTCTCTTCCCCTGCATTTTCTTTAAAAAATGTAAAGGCAAGGCTAATGAGCTAGTTTAGGAGTTAAGATCACTGGCTGCTCTTCCAGAGGTCCTGAGTTTAATACCACATTGTAGTAGGTAGCTTATAACCATCTGTTGACCTCTCTTGGCAGTAAGTGTATATATGCCGACAGAATAATCATACATTAAAAATAACAAAAAAAGTAGCAATACCTGGGTCATCCCAGGCTACAGAATACTATCCTCAGTGAGTGAAAATGTGGTAGGACTAGTGTGAAATTCACTGTCTGAAAATACCTGATATAAACATCAACCTTTTCCTTTTTTGATGAGACAAAAACATAAAACCACCACACTGTAACTATAGAAATGCTCTTTCCACCCTTTTACTAAATTAAATTTGCCAGCATTACAACTGGAAAAATATTAGAAGGTAGAGATCATCCAGTAATTCTGAGAAGCCTGAAATAACAGTACAATTAAGACTGGGGATGTAGTAGTATGTTTAGTAAGCATAATGCCTTGGGATCAGTCTCCTCCATTAGAGATGAGGAAAATTGTGCAGTGATTGGCATTTTTGTTTGTTTTGAAGTATAGTCTGTCTGTGTAGCTCTGGTTATTCTTGAATTCAGTATATACCAAGCCTTGAACTCAAGAGATCCTGCCTGCCTTTGTTTCCCAAATCCTGGGATTCAAGGGACCACACACTGCCATTTTAATTTTTACATAGTTAAGTTTGCTATGAATTGGTCCTGTAGTGTTAAACCATTTGTTCATAAAGACCTGTCTGTCTTCCTATTGTATTAAGTGTTGTCAGCCCTTTCATAACTTCTGTAACAGAAATCAATACACAGCCAATAGCATACTAACAGTCTAAATAATATGCTAATAAAGACATTTGGCATTCCATAAGTAGTCATCAGACCATGAGCTTTAAAGAATTATAGGCTCCATTCAGACCTACTGAAGTAGTCTGCAGTTCAACCTGATCACACATTATAATGAGAAAGTTGTCCTCTAGGAGGTTAGAATTATGTTGGAAGGTATGAAAGACAGTGGAGAGAAGTATAGAAAATTTGTTATAAATTAGGAAGGAATGTGGAAAAAAATGGGCTTTCATTTTGATAGTGGAGAACTACCATTAAATTTTAAAATAAACATGGGTATTATAATCAGCTATAGATACATCCTATTATTTTCAGAGAACTTATTTTTTCCTTGTTAGTCCTTCTAAACCACTTAACCTCAAATTTTAATATAAATTACCAAAACATCAGAAACACCATGTCCAATTAGACAAATGAATATTTGAGGATATATCCAAAGTAAGAAATATAAAATGTTATGCATACCAGCATTTAATATCTTAAATGTGACTGTTTGGCTTGTTTTACAGAGCTTCGATATGACCTACCAGCATTATACAACTTTCATAAGAAGAAATCAGTAAGTTTTCCAATTGTGGCCTGTACACATTCAATACTCAAAAGCTTTGTAATGGTCATTTCCACTCTTACCAAGATACAAGGGTGAACAGAAAGCCAGCTTGAGAGACAGACTAACTGTGGAAAGGGCTCACACTTCAATATTCTAGTTGAAGATTTTGTGAAAAGAGAAACAAAAGAAAGGACTATTGGCTATTTTTATACAGTATATATTTTACAAGTCTGTACTAATACATTCTCATATTACAAAGGCAATTAAGAGGAAGAATCTTCCTTTTCATATTTTAATCATCCAAACACAAACAGAACTATACATTTTAAAAAACTTTCATTTGGATAACAACAAAAAGAAGACAAGTAAAACAAAAAATTTTTCCTTTTATACAGGTGGACATTGAAGTGGACCTAATTCGCTTTTCTTTTTAAAAGCTTCTGAAGACAAAAAGCAGCTTAAAATCTAACTAAGGAATAAAAACACTGCTTACTAAATAAACTACTTGTCTCTAGCACCATTCTCTCTTTTCTTATGCTTTGATGCGGGTTCTTCTCTGTCTCTTCCATCTCTTCCTCTTTTCATTGGTCCTATTACAACAAATAATTTTGTTAAATTCGGTGTAAGCACTGTTTTATTAATAATGAGCACAAGTATTAGTAACAGCTTCCTCTAAAAAAATCTTTCCGTCAAAAAGACTTTCCTTGAGTATTCTTTCCTTTGATCTCTTAAGTTATCTCTCAACCAGCCTCTCACTGTGAGACAACACAAACAAAGGAGAGGGCACTGATTTAAGAATGTCACTTACACAGAGAAATACTATCTTACTAAATACAGATTTCTCTCCCAAAGAAATTAGAAAGACTTACCACGACGATGATCATCATCGAATCTCCTCCTTCCCTGAAACTGTCCTCTTCCTTTGGGTGCCCCAGCATAGGGAGGTCTATTTCCCTTCCCTTTAAATCTGCGGGCTGCTGTAAAAACATGACTTCCTTTAAATCTGCCGGCTGCTGTAAAAACATGACTCAGAACTTTAATCAACCTGTTTGCTGAAAACAAAGACAAGGTTAAAAAAAACAATTATTCATGAAAAAAAATTGAGAATTACCATGGCCTCCTTTTGACTTCCATTTGTTTAGGGATTCTTGCTGATCATCTGTGATTTTTTTCATTGCTTCTTTTTCTGCATGTCCTTCTAGTACTTTCCAAGTCACCTTTTTGTTCCTTAACAGTAGGTTACCGTTATTGGCATTTCTGGCTTTCTCAAGTGCTTCCTTCGCCTTTTCTTTGAAGAGAATTATTCCCTACACATTAAGAGGAAAATGAATGCTTAGCTCTTTAGTTTGTAGTCTGACAGTTTTTTTATTACCCTTCACACACACCTACTGTATCTGTTATTTCTATTTTCAATGCATTTTACTGAATATTAGGAAGAAAAGCTTTAAAAGTAAACTTTGGTCACCAATACAAAGTTATTTATACTACTATTTTTTTTTTTAAAAGCAGATTTTTGTTTGTTTTTGTTTCACTAGTAGGACTAAGACTCATGCCTTTGCATGACCTGTTTCTCCTAAAACCTTGTTTCAATGTCAGCATATTACCCTTTGGATATTTGGGGGGGGGGGGGGGCAAGATATCATAGCCAATAAAAGGACCAAAAACAAAAGTAAATGACTAATTAGGAACTATTTTGATCAACATAAAATAGCCTTATAAACTACTTTCTTACTAAATAGTTTAAGAAAAATAACTACTTCCTAATAATTTTTTCTTCTAAAAGAGAACATTCTACAGACTTTTAAAGTAACTGATAGTAAGAACATGAATGTTTCCAAACCTCTTTTGCTCCTCTGACAAAGTCAATCCACTTTATTTCACCATGATTTGAGAAAAGGAAGTGTAAATCTTCTCTACAGGTCTGGTCATCCAAGTCACCTGAAAACTTCAGTAAGCATCCCGTCTTTCCTTCTAGAGCTCTCTATAAAAACATACAAGGTCATCAAAAACGTCTAGGTGCAACCTCACCAAAATGCCTCAAAGCATTCTATATCTACGTAGGAAAAAGACATCAGTGTTTTTTTAGTTTAATGCAGTTAAACTGTGTATTCTTGGCTGTCATGGTTTACAAGGGCTTTACTTTTGTATTTTGTTTTTAAGGTGATGGTTTAGTATAACTATTATTATATTAATAATATAATAATCTAATATTAGTGTCTGCTAATAAATAATAACCCCAGATAATAGTATTTGTGTAACACTAATGCAACACACTTCTAGAGTCAATCACACATTCTCTAAGAAGTCCTCACACAGTGCTAGAAGCATAAGTGGTATGTATAGTTAGTATGAGCACCACGAGTAACAGCATACACACTGGACAAGATGGTATATGACTTTTGTATTTCTCCAAGTTTGAGGCCTAACTGGTCTACACAGCCAATTCTAGGCTAGCTAGATTAACACAGTGAGACCTTATCTCTATATAAATAAAATCTAGGAGGCCAGCAAGATTGATCAGAATGTAATGGTAAAGGTGCTTGTTGCCAAGGCTGACAACCTGAGTGTAAGCCCTGGGATACACTACACATGGTGACCTCTGACCTATACACAACTGCAGTGTCATGCAACTGCAACACACACACAGTTACTTCAAAAAAAAATTCTAACTTAAATTATCTCATGTTTTAGTTACTAATACTTACTGTTTCAGTACTTCCTGGCTTGTGTCTTCCTTCATGTTCTCTAAAAATAAATGTGTTGTGATTATAATGTGTTTATACCATATAACCTTATATATTATCACTAACCCTTTTAATCATCAAAGCAAGTCCTTAATTTTGGGCTTTTTTTTTTTTCTTTTTTTTTTTTGGATCATTCAACACTAGCAAAATGGCCTGCAGCTTCTCAAGATATCTGAGGCCAACATTTCAATTACCAATAAAAACAGACCCATTACCACTCATTTCAAAGCTCATCCTCAACTTGTCCCAGAATGACTAGTTAAACTTGTCAAACATTAAGAAAATCTTAAGTATGTCACAAAGAATCAACAGACTTACTGTTTAGCTTTTAATTTAGCTTCCACTTTGCTCTGCTTTCTTTCTTCATTTTTTTTTGCAAAGTAATCTTCCCTGAAGAACACAAAACACAGGCTAAGCTCACAAAGACTGAAAAATATTTTCTCTTTGGTTTCCAAGACAACATTTCTGGGAAGTCTTAGCTGTTCTCTAGAACTACTGTAGATTTAAACTCAGATCTACCTGCCTCTGCCTCTTGAGTGCTGGAATTAAAGCTGTGTACCACCACAGCCTGGAATGTCCTCACTAAATTTTTTTACATATAAGGGCGTTCTGCCTTGCGTGCATATCTGTGTACCACTCGCATGACTGGTACCTGAGACCTAAAGAGGATGTGATATCCCCTAAAGACTAGGGTTATAGACAACTGAAAGTTATTATATGGGTGCTAGAAATTGAATCTGGACCCTCTAGAAAAATAGGCAGTACTCCTAACTTCTGCATCTTTCCAGCTAGCCTCACTTTTTATTTCAACATACAAGAATGTGGCCCAAGCCTCAAAATCTTTATACTACATTTATGTTAAAAACATGTTTATACAAACTGAAAAATAACCAAACATTTCAGCATTCTGATTACCTCTATTTTGCTTGATTATCTAAGTTTTAGATGTAAAATAAATACTAAAACAATTTTCTCACTAGTCACTAATAATGAAAAGGTGTTATTAACAGGGCTAGAGATAGCTCATCATGTAAATGACCTGCTGTTAAGCCTGACAACCCAAGTTTGATCCTAATGACCCACACAAGCAGGTAGAAACATTTGCTGCACAAGACTGATGACCTGAGTTTAGTCACTGACCTCCATCATACACATACATACTTCAAAGCAATAAAAATAAGCTAGAAAGGGTTGTAAAATTCATTAGCATGTTCTCAAGGCTATTATACTTACCACTGAGCAAACACTATTTCTGAAAATAATACTAACTATATGGGGGGTGCTGTTGTTTATCTTACTCCATTGTAATTTTTTGGCCTGAGAAACATGAATGAAAAGACTTACTTAAAGAGTATTAGCAGGTTAGTGTCCTTGTACTTCTGGTCAGGGGTATCCACAAACTTCTTTGCAGACTGAATACTATCAAACACAGCAAATATTGACCCCTATAAAAAGACAGATAAAGATTTTCCTTAAAGTGATATTTCACAACCAGAAAGTCTACATCAAATAATCATACCTTAAATGTTTTGTGCAATGTTCTTCTCATCTGAATATTCAGTATTTGGCCTTTATCATCTAGCCACTCTTTTATATCATCAAGGGTGGCATCAGTTGGGAAGCCTTTCTGTAAAAAGTAAAAGTACAAATAATGACTCTTGGGTAAACAACTCTCCCCAGAATAAACTGATTCATTTTGTCTCAGAATGAAACCAGCGCTAAGTATCTCTCTCCCCTAATTGTTTAACAACCTTATTCTCTAGTGCAATAAGGTGATTCACCTGAGATTTGCTCCAAAATAATTCAGCTGGAGCAGAGACAAATCATTATTTACATGTTAAGAACTTTGAGGTTTCACAATAGTACTTCACACTATTTAATCTACTTCCTTGTTTTGAAAGCTTTCCATTATGCATTTAGAAATTACTATGCTAATGAAAATTACTACAGAATTCAGCTATTAGAGTTTACTATGTGAACAATGTGATATTAACAATGATAAAAAACTTAGAAGTACAATGGCAAAAAACATACAGCAATTGGCCAAATGTGATTCCTGAGCATTTCAATCATGTATTTTCTTTCTCAATAAAAGTAGTATGAAATCCACTGTGGACCCACTTACAATATAAACAGATCTGTTTTTCACGTCATTCTTATACTCATCCGTCACTTCAGGGAGTGGTCTGCTTGGTGATCTTCTAATTTTAGTTTTGTCTGCACTCACTTCCATGAGTTTTGCATTAGATTTGCTCAGCGCTTGCACAATTACATTAAAGTCTGTTGTCAGCCGGTTTAGCCTGAAAAGTACATACATAAAAACACTGTAAAAAGCAGATTTAGTAGTAGCTCTCAACAGTAACAGAAAACTTTGATAACTTTTAGATTTTTTTATTATATTGGCCCCAAAACTAGGGTAGGTCAATGATAACACATGTACAAGTTCCTGGGTTTGATCAGAAATAGAAACAAACCAAACATAAAGACTTACCTGTTGAATTTTATCATTGTTTCCAAAGGTACCCAGCCTTCATCCAATTTGATCTGTTCTTTTAAAAACTTGTCCCGTGGCAAATTGAAGTCTCCAAAATAATACTGTGGATAATTATAATGTATTTCAGAAGTTAAGAACATTGTATAACACTGAGTTCAACCATGACATATGAGTATTTATCTTATATATTTTATATGAGTACAATGTAGCTGTCTTCAGACACATCAGAAAAAGGCATCAGATCTCATTACAGATGGTTGTGAGCTACCATGAATGTGGTTGCTGGGAATTGAACTCAGGACATCTGGAAGAGCAGTCAGTGCTCTTAGCCACTGAGCCATCCTTCCAGCCCCAGAATTTTTTTGAAAATGACTATTAACACTTTAAAAATATGTCAGAACTTAAAAGACCTAAATATTTTCTCTTAATAGACCATACTAAAGTACATATAACACAAATCAAGAGAACTAAAATATTAGTGAACAAGTTAATTACCAGAATAGAGAGTCTCACAAATATAATTAAGAATCTAATATATTTAAAAGCTTCTTTTCTAATCAATGTAGAAAAAATAAACAAATTGAGGACTTGGGCCCAGTCCTCAGACTAAAAGAAAAAAGTAGCAGACTCAAGAATGACTACTTGGAATGTCAAAAGCAACATAAAGAAAAAGACAAACGTTCATTTATATAAATTTTTATAAATTTATATAATTTTTATAAACTAAGAGTAAAGTCAGGTGTAAAAGTTCATGCCTGAGATTTCTGCATTTAGGAATCTGAGGCAGAATTTCTCCAAAGTTCTCAAAGTTAAGAGATTCATTGGCCTCTACCTTTCAAGCCGAGATTAAAAACATATAACACCATACCCAGCCACAAAAATGTGTAATATCATTACTAATCAAAATCTAAAATGTCTTCAATCTCAGCACTAGTTTGAGCCAATCAATGTAGCTCCTCCTAGGAATTCCAGCTTAAAGAAACTAGTAGGAGAGCTAGAAAGTGGCTCAATGCTTAAGAATGAATGCTTGCAGCTCTTCCAGAGGACCTGAGAGTTAGGTTCCTAGCACCCTTGTCAGTTGACTCACAAGAGACTGTAACTACAGTTCCAGGGGATTTGACACCTCTGGCCTCTGTGGGCCACATATTCATATGCAGACAGACACACACAATTTCTCTTTAAGGTGAGTGTGATGGCTCATGTTCTTTAATCCTGGCATGAGGAGCAGAAGCAAGCTGATCTCTAGGAGGTTGTGAATTTTCCCCAGGACAGCCCTGGATGCCTAAGATCCTACCAAAAGAAAAAGAGAGAAAAGAAGAAAGAAGGAGCAAGGGAGAGGAGAGTAAGCAAGCAGTAGGCCTGTTTACTAACATTTTTATTATAAAGAATATCAATCATAGAACTCATAGTTAAAACAACTCTATACTTAGGGAAGATGGATTATTAATGATATATTATTGGTAGCACAAAACTTTACTCCCTAAAAACATTATCAAATGTTTGGTAGGAGAAGAAAAAATAAAAATGTGAGTTTATATACCATTCTGGTTGGGAAAGTTTAGGAAATCTTTGTCTCTAGTTATTTTTATTGTGAATTTTATACTTTTTTTTTTAAAAGAAAAATAGTCTCCTTTTTAAAAAAATCTTTTTGGAGCTGGAGAGATGACTCAGAGGTGAAGAATATCAAATGCTCTTCTAGAAGAACCAGATTCAATTCCCAGCACCTTTGTGGGGCCTTATAACCATCTGAAACTCTAGTCCTAGAGGATCCAATACACATTTCTGGCTTCGGAGGGCACCAGGCATGTACACGTACACAGACATACATGTAGGCATAACATCCAGACACATAAAGTACACTAAAAAAACGTATTTTGAACACCGAGCGCAAAAGGCTTTTAACCTTGAATATTTCAAGAGGGAGAAATCTGAGGCTGTAGGTTGTGGAAGGAGCATTAATCTTTTCTCTAACAGCTTTGCTACTGTTCCAAGCATTAAAGAACAAATAATCTTATCACTATTTCTGAAATTATTAAAACAATTTTTTCTCCCCAACAAACCAAACAAAAAGGGGCTGGAGATGGCTCAATGGTTATAAGAACTAGCTGCTCTTCCAGAGGACCCAAGTTCAATTCTTGGCATCCACATAGAAATTCACAACTGTTTGTAACTGGTTCCATGGGGATCCAACACCTCACACAGACATACATGCAGACAAAACAGCAATGTACATGAAGATAAATACTTATGCTAACACAATGATTGAGTGACTGCCTAGCATGCCTTGAGTTTGATCTCCAGGACTCATAAGGGAAAAATATGAGAAAAGAAAGATAAAAGCAGGACAATTTAAATGCCAAAGGAGTACAAGTTAAACAAAACCAAAAAACAGCTAAGAGATGAAAGAAAAAAAAAAAAAAAAAAAAAAAAAAAAAAAAAAAAAAAAAAAAAAAAGAACACAAGCACACAGCACTAAACAAAGATTACTTCATAAATAGCATAAAAACAATTTATGGGCAATTTTCCATACAACCCATTTTGTTACTGACAACATTCCATCTAAACCTAAACTTGAAATGCTAACAGTACTTTTAAAATGCATAATATCTTCTATGTTTGCCCTAATAATATGAATACATTCATAATAACTCTAAGAACCAAAGCTAAGCCAGTTGAAAAAAGCCCACCTATTAACATTAGATGTTCTGTTTTCATCTTAAAGGCCCTCCATTTTCTTTTAAGAAACTTAAGTTGTACAATTTAACAACACAAGAATCATACCTCAATTTGATGACAGATTTTGGCCTCCAAAGCAGCCATTTTTTCATTATCTCCATTTTCAGCCATTGTGGCTATCTGTAAAGTTTCTCACACTGGTAAGAAGAGGTTATTATTTTTATGTAATAGTCAAGACAAGAAAATGAGTAAAAATTATACCACTTTTCTTTAATTCCAAGAATTCCTAACCTTATAGGCTGTTTTCCTATGAATTCTCATACATCTCAACACCTTGGCTTATGAATGGAAAACTCAAGATCAACAACCTGATACTCCTTTCAGAAAATCGCATGCTTACTTTGAAACTAAACTTTTCAAGTAGTTGGTAAAGCAAGGTCTCTCAGAGTGGGGAAAAGTCCACTTAACCTCTCCTCAATCATTTCTAGCTTTAAAAATATCAGTATTGTGGTCTGCAGTATAGACCTATAGCTCTCAACGCCACGTATTTGCGTTTCTTTTCAAATTAGTCACAGCTGACTTACCAAAAGTTATTGCTGCCAAAAACGAAGGATGTGCCTAATACATTGGTTAACTCTACAGCCAGTTTCGTGTTTCACTGCCTGACAGCAATCCCAGAATAAAGAGGGACTGTGATATTGGTTTGCTAGAAATCACAAACTGGATCTTCTTACTAGCTTTCAGCGCTTTACTTAACCACCCAGCCATATTGTACCAAAGTGTAGGAACTCATCAATAATATCTGCAACAGTTGACTATAGTGATGAGATACTGTTGGTACACTTCTTAAGATACATTGCTCAAAATGCTGGAGACTGCTAGAGATCCACCGGTCTTGTAATGGGAAATCTACTTAGTATACATCCCATTTCAGAATTTACTGTTCCAGGCACTGGTTTGTCTACCACTATCAACGCTCTTATTTCCCATTACTACAGACACCTAGGTCAATAACGACCTATTTAGCCCCTGCAAGACTTCTGCGGCCTACCCAATTTAAGAACTGTTTCACACTGAAGAGAGAATGGCAATGGCAGTTTAAAGAAAAACAGCGACGCTTCTTTGGCCTCATGTTAGTCCCCACAGAGCCCTGTAGCGTTTAACCTGCAGCCACCATCCTAGAGACTTAATAGGTCCGAAACATCCGCCTTTAACCAGCCAGGAAAGGGTGCAAGTAACAAACCGAAAGGACGCCGTGATGCCAGCCTCTGCCCCAAGGCCCCGCGAAAGCCGCATCCTCCCACACCGGCCCGCCGGGATCCCCGCCACGTGGAAACCCCGGGGCGCCCGCATTTTTGGCCGGGGCCCGCTTCGTGGCCTCGTCGAGGCCCGCGACCCCTCGGGCCGCAGTCCAGCACACCGGAACGGGCCGCGCGGCCCACGCGGCGCGGAGAGGAAGGTGAAGCCTGCGCAGAGCACAGCTTTTGTACCTTCTCCTCAGTCTCCAAGAAGCTCACCTCAAAAATTCTGAATCCACAGTCACCACAGCTTCGAGAACAACGACAGAAGCGCCTCTCTACTTCCGAGTGCCGGCGGGCCAGCCAAACGCGCTCAAAGATGGGGGCTTTCCCAGCAGTCCTTGCGTGCAGGTGGGCGTGGCCGCAGGCGCACTTGCCCGACGCTACTGTCTGCGCACGCGCCGTTACGGCAGCCTCCCACAATCCCCGGAGTCCCTCCCTCTCGCCTGAGAAATTGTTAAATAGCTGAGCCGAATGTTGGGGGATGACAGGAAGTGTATTTGTGGAGATTATTGTTTTTAACGTATTTCTGGACGGTGTGTTCGAGCCTTCCATTCTTTATGTAGTGCTTGACTTTTCTTTCTTTCTTTCTTTCTTTTTTTTTTTTTTTTGAGACAGGGTTTCCGTGTATAGTCCTTGCTATCCAGGAACTCGCTCTGTAGACCAGGCAGGCTGTCCTCAAACTCGGACATACACCTGCCTCTGCTGGAAGTGCCTGGATTATTATTAAAGGGGTGCACCACCAGGCTTGGCCTTTTGCAATGATTTTATTGTATTTGACTTGCATCGTGTTGTAGTTCTGAAAAATAAAAAAGTACAGTTAGTTGGTTTCCGACAGGATCTTTCTCTGAAGCACAGACTGGCCAATAGCTCGAAATCCTGTTTCAGTACAAAGTGCAGGGACTTCACAGACATCACTGGCTTTTGTTGCTCTCCCTCCTGCTGCTGCTGCTTATATTTCCTCGTTTTGGTGTTGGAGGATGACTCAATGAGTAACCCAGGCTGATCCCAAACTGTGCTTCTGTTTCCAGCCACCCTAGTGCTGAAACAAGATAACTTTTTAAAAGTCTCTTGCTAAGAAGAAGTACATTTAGAATGGTTCAAGAGACTTCACACTTGGATCATGACAATGTTCATCTGTTCTCTGCAAATTGTGTGACATTGGCAAATTATCCAATTATTCTGTCCCTCAAGATAAAGTAGAGCCATCTAATACAGAAATTTTATTTTGCTAGATCCCTTCCCCAGTAGTAAACTTTTAAAAAAGATTTATTTATGTATTATATATAAGTACACCGCAGCTATCTTCAGACACACCAGAAGAGGACATCAGATCTCATTACAGATGGTTGTGAGCCACCATATGGTTGCTGGGGTTTGTACTCAGGACCTCTGGAAGCCAGTGCTCTTAACCACTGAGTCAACTCTCCAGTCCAGTAGTAAACTTTATACTTAACAATTTTAACCTTTTAGAGATGCAAATCCCTTATGACATCATCTTTTCCCTTCAGTGTTCCTAGAATATAAAACATATTTTCACAGAATAACATCATCATCTCGGAGCATTTTGGCAGTTCCCAAACAGCTAAAGTCTAAAAATTTGAAGAAAAAAAAATGGATTTGTAGGTTAAATATACATATCATTCTGGTCAAAGAGAAAAAAGTACTTACTAGCATTATACTCCATTAGTTTTAAGTTTCAATTCATTAAGCTCAATAAAGATTTTTCAAGTTTCTATTTACTGTGAGATACAAATCTTAAATTTTCCTTTTTTTAAAAGATTTAAGTTTATGTATGGGTGTTTTGCCTGCATGGATGGATAATGAAAAATGCCATGTGTGTAAAGGCTACTGGAAGAGACTCCCAACCTACCACAATTCCACTTCCAAGGTTTCAAACACCCTCTTCTTATCTTTGCTGCGTCCTGCACACATGCAGTACATATAAATACACCCATGACACACACATAAAATAAATAAGCACGTAAAATGTTCATAATAGCACGTTATGTAATTAAAAGAAAGCAATTGGAATCAGCTATATGTCTACTACAAAATAATTAAAAAGTTAAGTAATATACAGTGATAGAAACAAACTGACTTTAGGTTATTGATGTTTGTGAAATTCACAAACACAGTGTTCAGAGAAACCATTTTCTCCAAATACTGTAAATATGCAGTGAAATCATGATACAAACAAAAAAATCTTATTTACTTTTACCATTCTTGTGAGCATGTAATAAAAATGTACCATTAACAAAACTCATGCTTCCCAGACACACACCACCTGTCACTGTCACCAGGTAAGTTTTAGAGGTATGTCTACATCATTGTTCTACAACCAGAAGTTACCGTATTCATTTGAAGGCTCTACAGTATTGAGCAAGGAGAACTCTATAAATGTTTTAGAGAGTGATTAGGGAAGAATTAAAAGTGGCATGTCAGTCACCAGGATCGAAAAATCCCATGTATATTTCTGAATGTCAGAGTGAGTTTTACCCTTCATCCACACCCAGAATGATGGATCTAAGGCAGTGGTGTTATTCTGTTTGGGACATCACTGTGAGATGCTTTGTGAGGCATAGAGGTAGAGATGCCTAAATGATGCAAAGGCATAGCATTTTCAAGTATTAGTGACACCATTTTCCTAATACCACTTTATAGATGGTCAAAACAATAGAGTGTTTAGTTGCTATCCAATTACAAATCCTTTCGCAATCTCGATGAATAAAAGTTACAATAAAAACTCAAGATCTCCAGTAATACTAACCCACTGGGCAAGAGCTCAACCACTGAGGCTGCCCTATAGCTTAATAAAACTGCTCACACATGTGTAAAGGTGTAACAGAACAGAAATCTATATGCATACTATCTCAAAGGGAGCTATTTCCCAAGAAATCATTAAAAATAATTTTAAAACTCTAGGGGAATGCAGTTTTAGAGAAACAACTGGAATACCTTTACACCTAAATCTACTTAATGTAGAAAATATTGCAAAACTAGTTATGGGAAAAACAAAATCTATGCAGTTTAAAATTCTGGGGAAAGTTACTATAAGAATAATAAATAATTATGAATGAGTTTGGTGGGTTGAGGATATAGATCAGTGGTCACCTGAGGTTCATTTTTTCCTGAATTTTGTGCCGTTTGGGTTGTTTACCTTGGTTTTAATTTACATATTTCTTTTAAGCAAATGTTCATCTTCCTGCTTAATTTTATAATCATAATTTGGGATTGTTTTTCTCAAAGAGGGCCCTCAAAATTTTTTTCACCATGCCCAACAAATTATAATAGCATCTGTTCATAATATGCACTGAAGTTACAGACACAAGTTAAAGTTGAAGAATAACCAGGTAAAGGGATTAGGAAATGAGACCCCCCCCCCCACGGGGCTGGAGAGATGGCTCAGTGGTTAAGAGCAGAGCACTGACTGTTCTTCCAGAGGTCCTGAGTTCAAATCCCAGCAACCACATGGCGGCTCACAACCATCTGTAATGGGATCTGACGCTCTCTTCTGATGTGTCTGAAGATAGCTACAGTGTACACATATAAATAAAATAAATTGATCTTTAAAACAAAAACAGACAAAAATTATGAACAAGAGAGGCACCTAAAGTTTGGAGAACATGCTGATCCAGACTTTAGCAGCCAAAATGTGGGAGATTATTCTAGAAGTTATTTTGCTTTTAGAAACCCACTAAGGTGCAGTCATCTCCAGGATAGCTGTGTGGGAAGCAGCAGAGAGGACAGGCAGGGAAGGAAGCTCTGGAAGCTGGCTTTGAGGACAGTGCCTCCTACTGGGAAAATTTAATCCTAAATTAATATGCTGGGTGTGCGACTAAATCTACTTTGTGATTATGGCTCAAACACCAAAATGAAGCAACAGAGGAATCTGAAGGGTCCATAGCAAAATCTGAGAGAATCTCAGGGGTCCTTGAGGGAACAAAACCAGATGAAGTATCATAGTAATAAACCATCTGTTCACTTCAGAGACGATTCTCAGAGAGAACTAGCAGCTGAAGACTATTTTTAACGTTCTCTTCTCTTTTTAAAAAAAAAACCATGTGTGTTGTGCATGTTCATGTGGGTGCAAGTGCATGTATGTGAAAGCTAGAGACAACCTTGGGGATTTTCATTCCTCCTTAGGCAAATCTGCCTTGTCTTTTGTGACAAAGTCTCTTGCTGGGATGAGCTCATTAATAGGATCAACTGGCTGGCTATTGAGACTCGGGGGTTCTCCTGTCTCTGTCTCCCCAATTCTAGGACTGCAAGAGTATTCCACCACACCCACCTTTTTTTTTTTTTTTTTTATGTTGGTGCTTGGGACATCAACTGAAGCCCTCTTGCTTGTACTGCAAAGCATTTTACCAACTAATCCATTTTCTTGGCACTTCTATTTTTATGATGAAGATTTTTAAGCATTTTTCAAAGGTATAGCCTATAAATAGAATGATGCCTGAATATCTATAACCTAGTCTACACATTCATTAGCCAATGATTCCATCTTGTTCTATCTACATGTTACCCATTCTCCAGAGCCCTCACTAGACTACTTTAAGCCAAATGGCTCATATCTTAATATGATCCATAAATTTTGTGACCATACCTTAAGTTTCCTGTTTAAGTCACCATATTTACAACTACCAAACTAAAAAAAAAATCTCAATTTCCCCAAAAGTTAGGCTGACTGTGGTGGCACCTGTAATTCAGCACTGGGGAGGTTGAAACAGGAAGACAGCAAACCCTGCGCATGCAGCAAGATCTTGTCTCAAACTAATAACGTTTGAACTTGAAGCCATTATCAAATATCCAGTCAGTTTTCAAATCCTCATTTTCTTGTGACTATCTTTTTGGTTGTTTTATTCAAAGCTAGACCCTGACACTTTGACATGCTGCCTGCTGTTTCTTTGGAACTCAGAATTGCAACTTGAGCATCAAGCACGCTAGGTAATCACCCTACCAGGGAGATTTATCTCTACTCCTTCTTTAAAATATTCTGTTTATTTAC